>NW_026688477.1:0-48734 GCF_030445035.2 Dasypus novemcinctus
AGGGTTCCCCTGAGCGAAGGTGGAGGTGACGGCGATGGGAGACAGCTTGTCCGTGACCATTGCCGTGGGAGAGACCTGCAGGGCAACGCCGGCCGGCCCTAGGTAGGCCGCCTGCTTGACGAGGCCTCGGGGACTTTGGTTGGCGAGGAAGCCCTGTCTGTCTTCAGAGGGAGCCGGCAGCCTGGCCCAACCCAGACCCTTGGCCTGGACCAGGTGAGCTCTCGGATGGAGAGGGGGTCTCCCAGCAGTCCCCGATCTGGCCCAGGGGTCCCTTCCCCCACAGCCCCTTGGGCAAGGGGCCCTGCCCCTACCCCTGCCTTGGAATTCAGCCCTCTGCCCTGCAGCCAGTGTGAGGAAGGAACCATTCCTACCCAACAGTGGCCCCTAGCGGTGGAAGTTGTGGCTCTGACTTTGGGCAAGGGAGCCGCTTTCTTGTTCCTGGAGCTTCTTCTGTCTCTTGGCTTTTCAGCAGACATCCAGGGGAGAACACCTGTCCAGGACACAATAGCAGAGCTTCTCTTCTAGCCCAGTCCCCAGCCAGCAGGCTCCTCCCACGTCAGGGGTCCGCCAGCCCTTCCATGCCCGTGGGCTCCTGGTGGCATTCGGTGTCTAGGTTTCGGAACCCCGTTTCCCCCAGCGCTTGAGGTTTCCTTGGCAGTGGACACGCTCCCCGGGCTGCATCCGGCGGGTCTGGGCAGGATGCCTATCGGCCGCATCTGTCCCGGCACTGCCACTGTGGACAACTGCCGGGTGGAGCAAAGGCCCCCTCATCGGTCACAACTGTCTTGCCACTCCCGGCCTTGGGCACCTCCCGCCAGCGGCCACCGTCTCCAGAGCAACCAGGCGGGGCGGGGTCGGGGCGAGTGTGCGGGGGCCGGGGTGAGGGGCGCCTGCGCGCCTGGGCGGCGGTGGGCGTGGCCGGCCCAGGGCGCTGGGGCGCCTGCGCCCTGGTCCCGGCTCGGGGGGGGGCGTCGGAGAGCGGTCAACGGCGGCGCGAGAGGCCCGGCGCCTGCCCCCCGGCGCCGGCTGGGCGCCCCGAGAAGAGGGGGTGGGGCGGAGGCAGCGGATGGAGCGAGAGGGTGCTTGGATCCCACAGGGCTGTTGGATGCGCTTCTCCCGCTGGCAGGTGTCGGCACTAATTGCTTCCCTCCGTGGCGAGGGCCATCTTCTCCCTCTCAGCTGCCCTGGGCAAGTCCAAGAACCTGAGCGCAGGTGGTGCACCTGGGCTGAGGCTCAGGTCGCAGCTGGCACGGGGCCTGTCCAGAGACATGCAGGCATCTGTCTCCTGAGCATGCACAAACCCAGTGCCAGGCTCAGCTGCAGCCAAAGTGACTGAAGAGGCACGGGGCGGGAGGCCCCTCTGCAACCGACGCCCCCCCAGGCAAGAGCACGGATTCCCAAGTAGGGCCCACCGGCAGGGCCCTGGGGCCCAGAGCCACCTGCCATCCGCGTAGACCCGGGTGTCCCCGCAGCCCTCAGGAGCACCAGTGCCCAGGGCTTTATCGACTAGGCAGCTGCGCCAAGGCCAGAAGGGCTATCTGCTTTCGGGTGGAAATCTTGACAGGATACCTGTGGAACTGCCTGCTAGGGTAGCTAGGAAGGACAATCAAGAGGAAAATCACCTGGTTGCGTGGCGTGCTCTGGCCGAGCGAAATGTGCTGAAGATGACGGGTTCTTATTTATTTATTTATTTATTTATTTATTTATTTATTTATTTATTTATTTTTAAAAAGTGATGGTTACGACTCCAGTCAGGGCCCAAACAAGCCATACGTCCGCTTCGGACGGTCACCATGGCTGCTGAGAATGTCCCTGGTCCATGGAACACCTGGACCTGTAAGCCCACTTGACCGCAGTGCCTCAAGGGAGCAGAAACGATTTCCACGGTAAAGTCTCACCACCCAATAGGTACGCAGTGCCGATTTGCGTCCCCCGAGCCCAGAGAAAAGGAAATCGCTCGTTCCTACGGTCCGAAAGAGGAGGGCGAGAGGAGAAAGGGCTGGCTCATTGGTAGGGGTCGTAGGGGTGCGCAGGGGCCCCTCTCATGCCAGAAAAGAAACAGAGAGAAAGAGAGGTCAGGGAGAAGGCAGAGGGAAGACTCTGGGCCTCTCCTCTCTAGGAGACAGGCCTGGCAGGGAGCCCAGGCCCAAGCCCGCAGGCCGCCGGTGGGAAAGGCCAGGGTTCCCCTGAGCGAAGGTGGAGGTGACGGCGATGGGAGACAGCTTGTCCGTGACCATTGCCGTGGGAGAGACCTGCAGGGCAACGCCGGCCGGCCCTAGGTAGGCCGCCTGCTTGACGAGGCCTCGGGGACTTTGGTTGGCGAGGAAGCCCTGTCTGTCTTCAGAGGGAGCCGGCAGCCTGGCCCAACCCAGACCCTTGGCCTGGACCAGGTGAGCTCTCGGATGGAGAGGGGGTCTCCCAGCAGTCCCCGATCTGGCCCAGGGGTCCCTTCCCCCACAGCCCCTTGGGCAAGGGGCCCTGCCCCTCCCCCTGCCTTGGAATTCAGCCCTCTGCCCTGCAGCCAGTGTGAGGAAGGAACCATTCCTACCCAACAGTGGCCCCTAGCGGTGGAAGTTGTGGCTCTGACTTTGGGCAAGGGAGCCGCTTTCTTGTTCCTGGAGCTTCTTCTGTCTCTTGGCTTTTCAGCAGACATCCAGGGGAGAACACCTGTCCAGGACACAATAGCAGAGCTTCTCTTCTAGCCCAGTCCCCAGCCAGCAGGCTCCTCCCACGTCAGGGCTCCGCCAGCCCTTCCATGCCCGTGGGCTCCTGGTGGCATTCGGTGTCTAGGTTTCGGAACCCCGTTTCCCCCAGCGCTTGAGGTTTCCTTGGCAGTGGACACGCTCCCCGGGCTGCATCCGGCGGGTCTGGGCAGGATGCCTATCGGCCGCATCTGTCCCGGCACTGCCACTGGGGACAACTGCCGGGTGGAGCAAAGGCCCCCTCATCGGTCACAACTGTCTTGCCACTCCCGGCCTTGGGCACCTCCCGCCAGCGGCCACCGTCTCCAGAGCAACCAGGCGGGGCGGGGTCGGGGCGAGTGTGCGGGGGCCGGGGTGAGGGGCGCCTGCGCGCCTGGGCGGCGGTGGGCGTGGCCGGCCCAGGGCGCTGGGGCGCCTGCGCCCTGTTCCCGGCTCGGGGGGCGTCGGAGAGCGGTCAACGGCGGCGCGAGAGGCCCGGCGCCTGCACCCCGGCGCCGGCTGGGCGCCCCGAGAAGAGGGGGTGGGGCGGAGGCAGCGGATGGAGCGAGAGGGGGCTTGGATCCCACAGGGCTGTTGGATGCGCTTCTCCCGCTGGCAGGTGTCGGCACTAATTGCTTCCCTCTGTGGCGAGGGCCATCTTCTCCCTCTCAGCTGCCCTGGGCAAGTCCAAGAACCTGAGCGCAGGTGGTGCACCTGGGCTGAGGCTCAGGTCGCAGCTGGCACGGGGCCTGTCCAGAGACATGCAGGCATCTGTCTCCTGAGCATGCACAAACCCAGTGCCAGGCTCAGCTGCAGCCAAAGTGACTGAAGAGGCACGGGGCGGGAGGCCCCTCTGCAACCGACGCCCCCCCAGGCAAGAGCACGGATTCCCAAGTAGGGCCCACCGGCAGGGCCCTGGGGCCCAGAGCCACCTGCCATCCGCGTAGACCCGGGTGTCCCCGCAGCCCTCAGGAGCACCAGTGCCCAGGGCTTTATCGACTAGGCAGCTGCGCCAAGGCCAGAAGGGCTATCTGCTTTCGGGTGGAAATCTTGACAGGATACCTGTGGAACTGCCTGCTAGGGTAGCTAGGAAGGACAATCAATAGGAAAATCACCTGGTTGCGTGGCTTGCTCTGGCCGAGCGAAATGTGCTGAAGATGACGGGCTCTTATTTATTTATTTATTTATTTATTTATTTATTTATTTATTTATTTATTTATTTTTAAAAAGTGATGGTTACGACACCAGTCAGGGCCCAAACAAGCCATACGTCCGCTTCGGACGGTCACCATGGCTGCTGAGAATGTCCCTGGTCCATGGAACACCTGGACCTGTAAGCCCACTTGACCGCAGTGCCTCAAGGGAGCAGAAACGATTTCCACGGAAAAGTCTCACCACCCAATAGGTACGCAGTGCCGATTTGCGTCCCCCGAGCCCAGAGAAAAGGAAATCGCTCGTTCCTACGGTCCGAAAGAGGAGGGCGAGAGGAGAAAGGGCTGGCTCATTGGTAGGGGTCGTAGGGGTGCGCAGGGGCCCCTCTCATGCCAGAAAAGAAACAGAGAGAAAGAGAGGTCAGGGAGAAGGCAGAGGGAAGACTCTGGGCCTCTCCTCTCTGGGAGACAGGCCTGGCAGGGAGCCCAGGCCCAAGCCCGCAGGCCGCCGGTGGGAAAGGCCAGGGTTCCCCTGAGCGAAGGTGGAGGTGACGGCGATGGGAGACAGCTTGTCCGTGACCATTGCCGTGGGAGAGACCTGCAGGGCAACGCCGGCCGGCCCTAGGTAGGCCGCCTGCTTGACGAGGCCTCGGGGACTTTGGTTGGCGAGGAAGCCCTGTCTGTCTTCAGAGGGAGCCGGCAGCCTGGCCCAACCCAGACCCTTGGCCTGGACCAGGTGAGCTCTCGGATGGAGAGGGGGTCTCCCAGCAGTCCCCGATCTGGCCCAGGGGTCCCTTCCCCCACAGCCCCTTGGGCAAGGGGCCCTGCCCCTCCCCCTGCCTTGGAATTCAGCCCTCTGCCCTGCAGCCAGTGTGAGGAAGGAACCATTCCTACCCAACAGTGGCCCCTAGCGGTGGAAGTTGTGGCTCTGACTTTGGGCAAGGGAGCCGCTTTCTTGTTCCTGGAGCTTCTTCTGTCTCTTGGCTTTTCAGCAGACATCCAGGGGAGAACACCTGTCCAGGACACAATAGCAGAGCTTCTCTTCTAGCCCAGTCCCCAGCCAGCAGGCTCCTCCCACGTCAGGGGTCCGCCAGCCCTTCCATGCCCGTGGGCTCCTGGTGGCATTCGGTGTCTAGGTTTCGGAACCCCGTTTCCCCCAGCGCTTGAGGTTTCCTTGGCAGTGGACACGCTCCCCGGGCTGCATCCGGCGGGTCTGGGCAGGATGCCTATCGGCCGCATCTGTCCCGGCACTGCCACTGGGGACAACTGCCGGGTGGAGCAAAGGCCCCCTCATCGGTCACAACTGTCTTGCCACTCCCGGCCTTGGGCACCTCCCGCCAGCGGCCACAGTCTCCAGAGCAACCAGGCGGGGCGGGGTCGGGGCGAGTGTGTGGGGGCCGGGGGTGAGGGGCGCCTGCGCGCCTGGGCGGCGGTGGGCGTGGCCGGCCCAGGGCGCTGGGGCGCCTGCGCCCTGGTTCCGGCTCGGCGGGCGTCGGAGAGCGGTCAACGGCGGCGCGAGAGGCCCGGCGCCTGCCCCCCCGGCGCCGGCTGGGCGCCCCGAGAAGAGGGGGTGGGGCGGAGGCAGCGGATGGAGCGAGAGGGGGCTTGGATCCCACAGGGCTGTTGGATGCGCTTCTCCCGCTGGCAGGTGTCGGCACTAATTGCTTCCCTCCGTGGCGAGGGCCATCTTCTCCCTCTCAGCTGCCCTGGGCAAGTCCAAGAACCTGAGCGCAGGTGGTGCACCTGGGCTGAGGCTCAGGTCGCAGCTGGCACGGGGCCTGTCCAGAGACATGCAGGCATCTGTCTCCTGAGCATGCACAAACCCAGTGCCAGGCTCAGCTGCAGCCAAAGTGACTGAAGAGGCACGGGGCGGGAGGCCCCTCTGCAACCGACGCCCCCCCAGGCAAGAGCACGGATTCCCAAGTAGGGCCCACCGGCAGGGCCCTGGGGCCCAGAGCCACCTGCCATCCGCGTAGACCCGGGTGTCCCCGCAGCCCTCAGGAGCACCAGTGCCCAGGGCTTTATCGACTAGGCAGCTGCGCCAAGGCCAGAAGGGCTATCTGCTTTCGGGTGGAAATCTTGACAGGATACCTGTGGAACTGCCTGCTAGGGTAGCTAGGAAGGACAATCAAGAGGAAAATCACCTGGTTGCGTGGCGTGCTCTGGCCGAGCGAAATGTGCTGAAGATGACGGGTTCTTATTTATTTATTTATTTATTTATTTATTTATTTATTTATTTATTTATTTATTTTTAAAAAGTGATGGTTACGACTCCAGTCAGGGCCCAAACAAGCCATACGTCCGCTTCGGACGGTCACCATGGCTGCTGAGAATGTCCCTGGTCCATGGAACACCTGGACCTGTAAGCCCACTTGACCGCAGTGCCTCAAGGGAGCAGAAACGATTTCCACAGAAAAGTCTCACCACCCAATAGGTACGCAGTGCCGATTTGCGTCCCCCGAGCCCAGAGAAAAGGAAATCGCTCGTTCCTACGGTCCGAAAGAGGAGGGCGAGAGGAGAAAGGGCTGGCTCATTGGTAGGTGTGCGCAGGGGCCCCTCTCATGCCAGAAAAGAAACAGAGAGAAAGAGAGGTCAGGGAGAAGGCAGAGGGAAGACTCTGGGCCTCTCCTCTCTGGGAGACAGGCCTGGCAGGGAGCCCAGGCCCAAGCCCGCAGGCCGCCGGTGGGAAAGGCCAGGGTTCCCCTGAGCGAAGGTGGAGGTGACGGCGATGGGAGACAGCTTGTCCGTGACCATTGCCGTGGGAGAGACCTGCAGGGCAACGCCGGCCGGCCCTAGGTAGGCCGCCTGCTTGACGAGGCCTCGGGGACTTTGGTTGGCGAGGAAGCCCTGTCTGTCTTCAGAGGGAGCCGGCAGCCTGGCCCAACCCAGACCCTTGGCCTGGACCAGGTGAGCTCTCGGATGGAGAGGGGGTCTCCCAGCAGTCCCCGATCTGGCCCAGGGGTCCCTTCCCCCACAGCCCCTTGGGCAAGGGGCCCTGCCCCTCCCCCTGCCTTGGAATTCAGCCCTCTGCCCTGCAGCCAGTGTGAGGAAGGAACCATTCCTACCCAACAGTGGCCCCTAGCGGTGGAAGTTGTGGCTCTGACTTTGGGCAAGGGAGCCGCTTTCTTGTTCCTGGAGCTTCTTCTGTCTCTTGGCTTTTCAGCAGACATCCAGGGGAGAACACCTGTCCAGGACACAATAGCAGAGCTTCTCTTCTAGCCCAGTCCCCAGCCAGCAGGCTCCTCCCACGTCAGGGGTCCGCCAGCCCTTCCATGCCCGTGGGCTCCTGGTGGCATTCGGTGTCTAGGTTTCGGAACCCCGTTTCCCCCAGCGCTTGAGGTTTCCTTGGCAGTGGACACGCTCCCCGGGCTGCATCCGGCGGGTCTGGGCAGGATGCCTATCGGCCGCATCTGTCCCGGCACTGCCACTGGGGACAACTGCCGGGTGGAGCAAAGGCCCCCTCATCGGTCACAACTGTCTTGCCACTCCCGGCCTTGGGCACCTCCCGCCAGCGGCCACCGCCTCCAGAGCAACCAGGCGGGGCGGGGTCGGGGCGAGTGTGCGGGGGCCGGGGTGAGGGGCGCCTGCGCGCCTGGGCGGCGGTGGGCGTGGCCGGCCCAGGGCGCTGGGGCGCCTGCGCCCTGGTTCCGGCTCGGCGGGCGTCGGAGAGCGGTCAACGGCGGCGCGAGAGGCCCGGCGCCTGCCCCCCGGCGCCGGCTGGGCGCCCCGAGAAGAGGGGGTGGGGCGGAGGCAGCGGATGGAGCGAGAGGGGGCTTGGATCCCACAGGGCTGTTGGATGCGCTTCTCCCGCTGGCAGGTGTCGGCACTAATTGCTTCCCTCCGTGGCGAGGGCCATCTTCTCCCTCTCAGCTGCCCTGGGCAAGTCCAAGAACCTGAGCGCAGGTGGTGCACCTGGGCTGAGGCTCAGGTCGCAGCTGGCACGGGGCCTGTCCAGAGACATGCAGGCATCTGTCTCCTGAGCATGCACAAACCCAGTGCCAGGCTCAGCTGCAGCCAAAGTGACTGAAGAGGCACGGGGCGGGAGGCCCCTCTGCAACCGACGCCCCCCCAGGCAAGAGCACGGATTCCCAAGTAGGGCCCACCGGCAGGGCCCTGGGGCCCAGAGCCACCTGCCATCCGCGTAGACCCGGGTGTCCCCGCAGCCCTCAGGAGCACCAGTGCCCAGGGCTTTATCGACTAGGCAGCTGCGCCAAGGCCAGAAGGGCTATCTGCTTTCGGGTGGAAATCTTGACAGGATACCTGTGGAACTGCCTGCTAGGGTAGCTAGGAAGGACAATCAAGAGGAAAATCACCTGGTTGCGTGGCGTGCTCTGGCCGAGCGAAATGTGCTGAAGATGACGGGTTCTTATTTATTTATTTATTTATTTATTTATTTATTTATTATTTATTTATTTATTTTTAAAAAGTGATGGTTACGACTCCAGTCAGGGCCCAAACAAGCCATACGTCCGCTTCGGACGGTCACCATGGCTGCTGAGAATGTCCCTGGTCCATGGAACACCTGGACCTGTAAGCCCACTTGACCGCAGTGCCTCAAGGGAGCAGAAACGATTTCCACGGTAAAGTCTCACCACCCAATAGGTACGCAGTGCCGATTTGCGTCCCCCCGAGCCCAGAGAAAAGGAAATCGCTCGTTCCTACGGTCCGAAAGAGGAGGGCGAGAGGAGAAAGGGCTGGCTCATTGGTAGGGGTCGTAGGGGTGCGCAGGGGCCCCTCTCATGCCAGAAAAGAAACAGAGAGAAAGAGAGGTCAGGGAGAAGGCAGAGGGAAGACTCTGGGCCTCTCCTCTCTAGGAGACAGGCCTGGCAGGGAGCCCAGGCCCAAGCCCGCAGGCCGCCGTGGGAAAGGCCAGGGTTCCCCTGAGCGAAGGTGGAGGTGACGGCGATGGGAGACAGCTTGTCCGTGACCATTGCCGTGGGAGAGACCTGCAGGGCAACGCCGGCCGGCCCTAGGTAGGCCGCCTGCTTGACGAGGCCTCGGGGACTTTGGTTGGCGAGGAAGCCCTGTCTGTCTTCAGAGGGAGCCGGCAGCCTGGCCCAACCCAGACCCTTGGCCTGGACCAGGTGAGCTCTCGGATGGAGAGGGGGTCTCCCAGCAGTCCCCGATCTGGCCCAGGGGTCCCTTCCCCCACAGCCCCTTGGGCAAGGGGCCCTGCCCCTCCCCCTGCCTTGGAATTCAGCCCTCTGCCCTGCAGCCAGTGTGAGGAAGGAACCATTCCTACCCAACAGTGGCCCCTAGCGGTGGAAGTTGTGGCTCTGACTTTGGGCAAGGGAGCCACTTTCTTGTTCCTGGAGCTTCTTCTGTCTCTTGGCTTTTCAGCAGACATCCAGGGGAGAACACCTGTCCAGGACACAATAGCAGAGCTTCTCTTCTAGCCCAGTCCCCAGCCAGCAGGCTCCTCCCACGTCAGGGGTCCGCCAGCCCTTCCATGCCCGTGGGCTCCTGGTGGCATTCGGTGTCTAGGTTTCGGAACCCCGTTTCCCCCAGCGCTTGAGGTTTCCTTGGCAGTGGACACGCTCCCCGGGCTGCATCCGGCGGGTCTGGGCAGGATGCCTATCGGCCGCATCTGTCCCGGCACTGCCACTGGGGACAACTGCCGGGTGGAGCAAAGGCCCCCTCATCGGTCACAACTGTCTTGCCACTCCCGGCCTTGGGCACCTCCCGCCAGCGGCCACCGTCTCCAGAGCAACCAGGCGGGGCGGGGTCGGGGCGAGTGTGCGGGGGCCGGGGGTGAGGGGCGCCTGTGCGCCTGGGCGGCGGTGGGCGTGGCCGGCCCAGGGCGCTGGGGCGCCTGCGCCCTGGTCCCGGCTCGGGGGGGGCGTCGGAGAGCGGTCAACGGCGGCGCGAGAGGCCCGGCGCCTGCCCCCCGGCGCCGGCTGGGCGCCCCGAGAAGAGGGGGGTGGGGCGGAGGCAGCGGATGGAGCGAGAGGGGGCTTGGATCCCACAGGGCTGTTGGATGCGCTTCTCCCGCTGGCAGGTGTCGGCACTAATTGCTTCCCTCCGTGGCGAGGGCCATCTTCTCCCTCTCAGCTGCCCTGGGCAAGTCCAAGAACCTGAGCGCAGGTGGTGCACCTGGGCTGAGGCTCAGGTCGCAGCTGGCACGGGGCCTGTCCAGAGACATGCAGGCATCTGTCTCCTGAGCATGCACAAACCCAGTGCCAGGCTCAGCTGCAGCCAAAGTGACTGAAGAGGCACGGGGCGGGAGGCCCCTCTGCAACCGACGCCCCCCCAGGCAAGAGCACGGATTCCCAAGTAGGGCCCACCGGCAGGGCCCTGGGGCCCAGAGCCACCTGCCATCCGCGTAGACCCGGGTGTCCCCGCAGCCCTCAGGAGCACCAGTGCCCAGGGCTTTATCGACTAGGCAGCTGCGCCAAGGCCAGAAGGGCTATCTGCTTTCGGGTGGAAATCTTGACAGGATACCTGTGGAACTGCCTGCTAGGGTAGCTAGGAAGGACAATCAAGAGGAAAATCACCTGGTTGCGTGGCGTGCTCTGGCCGAGCGAAATGTGCTGAAGCATGACGGGTTCTTATTTATTTATTTATTTATTTATTTATTTATTTATTTATTTATTTTTAAAAAGTGATGGTTACGACTCCAGTCAGGGCCCAAACAAGCCATACGTCCGCTTCGGACGGTCACCATGGCTGCTGAGAATGTCCCTGGTCCATGGAACACCTGGACCTGTAAGCCCACTTGACCGCAGTGCCTCAAGGGAGCAGAAACGATTTCCACGGAAAAGTCTCACCCACCCAATAGGTACGCAGTGCAGATTTGCGTCCCCCGAGCCCAGAGAAAAGGAAATCGCTCGTTCCTAAGGCCTGAAAGAGGGAGGGCGAGAGGAGAAAGGGCTGGCTCATTGGTAGGGGTCGTAGGGGTGCGCAGGGGCCCCTCTCATGCCAGAAAAGAAACACAGAGAAAGAGAGGTCAGGGAGAAGGCAGAGGGAAGACTCTGGGCCTCTCCTCTCTGGGAGACAGGCCTGGCAGGGAGCCCAGGCCCAAGCCCGCAGGCCGCCGGTGGGAAAGGCCAGGGTTCCCCTGAGCGAAGGTGGAGGTGACGGCGATGGGAGACAGCTTGTCCGTGACCATTGCCGTGGGAGAGACCTGCAGGGCAACGCCGGCCGGCCCTAGGTAGGCCGCCTGCTTGACGAGGCCTCGGGGACTTTGGTTGGTGAGGAAGCCCTGTCTGTCTTCAGAGGGAGCCGGCAGCCTGGCCCAACCCAGACCCTTGGCCTGGACCAGGTGAGCTCTCGGATGGAGAGGGGGTCTCCCAGCAGTCCCCGATCTGGCCCAGGGGTCCCTTCCCCCACAGCCCCTTGGGCAAGGGGCCCTGCCCCTCCCCCTGCCTTGGGAATTCAGCCCTCTGCCCTGCAGCCAGTGTGAGGAAGGAACCATTCCTACCCAACAGTGGCCCCTAGCGGTGGAAGTTGTGGCTCTGACTTTGGGCAAGGGAGCCGCTTTCTTGTTCCTGGAGCTTCTTCTGTCTCTTGGCTTTTCAGCAGACATCCAGGGGAGAACACCTGTCCAGGACACAATAGCAGAGCTTCTCTTCTAGCCCAGTCCCCAGCCAGCAGGCTCCTCCCACGTCAGGGGTCCGCCAGCCCTTCCATGCCCGTGGGCTCCTGGTGGCATTCGGTGTCTAGGTTTCGGAACCCCGTTTCCCCCAGCGCTTGAGGTTTCCTTGGCAGTGGACACGCTCCCCGGGCTGCATCCGGCGGGTCTGGGCAGGATGCCTATCGGCCGCATCTGTCCCGGCACTGCCACTGGGGACAACTGCCGGGTGGAGCAAAGGCCCCCCTCATCGGTCACAACTGTCTTGCCACTCCCGGCCTTGGGCACCTCCCGCCAGCGGCCACCGTCTCCAGAGCAAACCAGGCGGGGCGGGGTCGGGGCGAGTGTGCGGGGGCCGGGGTGAGGGGCGCCTGCGCGCCTGGGCGGCGGTGGGCGTGGCCGGCCCAGGGCGCTGGGGCGCCTGCGCCCTGGTCCCGGCTCGGGGGGGCGTCGGAGAGCGGTCAACGGCGGCGCGAGAGGCCCGGCGCCTGCCCCCCGGCGCCGGCTGGGCGCCCCGAGAAGAGGGGGTGGGGCGGAGGCAGCGGATGGAGCGAGAGGGGGCTTGGATCCCACAGGGCTGTTGGATGCGCTTCTCCCGCTGGCAGGTGTCGGCACTAATTGCTTCCCTCCGTGGCGAGGGCCATCTTCTCCCTCTCAGCTGCCCTGGGCAAGTCCAAGAACCTGAGCGCAGGTGGTGCACCTGGGCTGAGGCTCAGGTCGCAGCTGGCACGGGGCCTGTCCAGAGACATGCAGGCATCTGTCTCCTGAGCATGCACAAACCCAGTGCCAGGCTCAGCTGCAGCCAAAGTGACTGAAGAGACACGGGGCGGGAGGCCCCTCTGCAACCGACGCCCCCCCAGGCAAGAGCACGGATTCCCAAGTAGGGCCCACCGGCAGGGCCCTGGGGCCCAGAGCCACCTGCCATCCGCGTAGACCCGGGTGTCCCCGCAGCCCTCAGGAGCACCAGTGCCCAGGGCTTTATCGACTAGGCAGCTGCGCCAAGGCCAGAAGGGCTATCTGCTTTCGGGTGGAAATCTTGACAGGATACCTGTGGAACTGCCTGCTAGGGTAGCTAGGAAGGACAATCAAGAGGAAAATCACCTGGTTGCGTGGCGTGCTCTGGCCGAGCGAAATGTGCTGAAGATGACGGGTTCTTATTTATTTATTTATTTATTTATTTATTTATTTATTTATTTTTAAAAAGTGATGGTTACGACTCCAGTCAGGGCCCAAACAAGCCATACGTCCGCTTCGGACGGTCACCATGGCTGCTGAGAATGTCCCTGGTCCATGGAACACCTGGACCTGTAAGCCCACTTGACCGCAGTGCCTCAAGGGAGCAGAAACGATTTCCACGGAAAAGTCTCACCACCCAATAGGTACGCAGTGCCGATTTGCGTCCCCCGAGCCCAGAGAAAAGGAAATCGCTCGTTCCTACGGTCCGAAAGAGGAGGGCGAGAGGAGAAAGGGCTGGCTCATTGGTAGGGGTCGTAGGGGTGCGCAGGGGCCCCTCTCATGCCAGAAAAGAAACAGAGAGAAAGAGAGGTCAGGGAGAAGGCAGAGGGAAGACTCTGGGCCTCTCCTCTCTGGGAGACAGGCCTGGCAGGGAGCCCAGGCCCAAGCCCGCAGGCCGCCGGTGGGAAAGGCCAGGGTTCCCCTGAGCGAAGGTGGAGGTGACGGCGATGGGAGACAGCTTGTCCGTGACCATTGCCGTGGGAGAGACCTGCAGGGCAACGCCGGCCGGCCCTAGGTAGGCCGCCTGCTTGACGAGGCCTCGGGGACTTTGGTTGGCGAGGAAGCCCTGTCTGTCTTCAGAGGGAGCCGGCAGCCTGGCCCAACCCAGACCCTTGGCCTGGACCAGGTGAGCTCTCGGATGGAGAGGGGGTCTCCCAGCAGTCCCCGATCTGGCCCAGGGGTCCCTTCCCCCACAGCCCCTTGGGCAAGGGGCCCTGCCCCTCCCCCTGCCTTGGAATTCAGCCCTCTGCCCTGCAGCCAGTGTGAGGAAGGAACCATTCCTACCCAACAGTGGCCCCTAGCGGTGGAAGTTGTGGCTCTGACTTTGGGCAAGGGAGCCGCTTTCTTGTTCCTGGAGCTTCTTCTGTCTCTTGGCTTTTCAGCAGACATCCAGGGGAGAACACCTGTCCAGGACACAATAGCAGAGCTTCTCTTCTAGCCCAGTCCCCAGCCAGCAGGCTCCTCCCACGTCAGGGGTCCGCCAGCCCTTCCATGCCCGTGGGCTCCTGGTGGCATTCGGTGTCTAGGTTTCGGAACCCCGTTTCCCCCGGCGCTTGAGGTTTCCTTGGCAGTGGACACGCTCCCCGGGCTGCATCCGGCGGGTCTGGGCAGGATGCCTATCGGCCGCATCTGTCCCGGCACTGCCACTGGGGACAACTGCCGGGTGGAGCAAAGGCCCCCTCATCGGTCACAACTGTCTTGCCACTCCCGGCCTTGGGCACCTCCCGCCAGCGGCCACCGTCTCCAGAGCAACCAGGCGGGGCGGGGTCGGGGCGAGTGTGCGGGGGCCGGGGTGAGGGGCGCCTGCGCGCCTGGGCGGCGGTGGGCGTGGCCGGCCCAGGGCGCTGGGGCGCCTGCGCCCTGGTCCCGGCTCGGGGGGGCGTCGGAGAGCGGTCAACGGCGGCGCGAGAGGCCCGGCGCCTGCCCCCCGGCGCCGGCTGGGCGCCCCGAGAAGAGGGGGTGGGGCGGAGGCAGCGGATGGAGCGAGAGGGGGCTTGGATCCCACAGGGCTGTTGGATGCGCTTCTCCCGCTGGCAGGTGTCGGCACTAATTGCTTCCCTCCGTGGCGAGGGCCATCTTCTCCCTCTCAGCTGCCCTGGGCAAGTCCACGAACCTGAGCGCATGTGGTGCACCTGGGCTGAGGCTCAGGTCGCAGCTGGCACGGGGCCTGTCCAGAGACATGCAGGCATCTGTCTCCTGAGCATGCACAAACCCAGTGCCAGGCTCAGCTGCAGCCAAAGTGACTGAAGAGACACGGGGCGGGAGGCCCCTCTGCAACCGACGCCCCCCCAGGCAAGAGCACGGATTCCCAAGTAGGGCCCACCGGCAGGGCCCTGGGGCCCAGAGCCACCTGCCATCCGCGTAGACCCGGGTGTCCCCGCAGCCCTCAGGAGCACCAGTGCCCAGGGCTTTATCGACTAGGCAGCTGCGCCAAGGCCAGAAGGGCTATCTGCTTTCGGGTGGAAATCTTGACAGGATACCTGTGGAACTGCCTGCTAGGGTAGCTAGGAAGGACAATCAAGAGGAAAATCACCTGGTTGCGTGGCGTGCTCTGGCCGAGCGAAATGTGCTGAAGATGACGGGTTCTTATTTATTTATTTATTTATTTATTTATTTATTTATTTATTTATTTTTAAAAAGTGATGGTTACGACTCCAGTCAGGGCCCAAACAAGCCATACGTCCGCTTCGGACGGTCACCATGGCTGCTGAGAATGTCCCTGGTCCATGGAACACCTGGACCTGTAAGCCCACTTGACCGCAGTGCCTCAAGGGAGCAGAAACGATTTCCACGGAAAAGTCTCACCACCCAATAGGTACGCAGTGCAGATTTGCGTCCCCCGAGCCCAGAGAAAAGGAAATCGCTCGTTCCTAAGGCCTGAAAGAGGAGGGCGAGAGGAGAAAGGGCTGGCTCATTGGTAGGGGTCGTAGGGGTGCGCAGGGGCCCCTCTCATGCCAGAAAAGAAACACAGAGAAAGAGAGGTCAGGGAGAAGGCAGAGGGAAGACTCTGGGCCTCTCCTCTCTGGGAGACAGGCCTGGCAGGGAGCCCAGGCCCAAGCCCGCAGGCCGCCGGTGGGAAAGGCCAGGGTTCCCCTGAGCGAAGGTGGAGGTGACGGCGATGGGAGACAGCTTGTCCGTGACCATTGCCGTGGGAGAGACCTGCAGGGCAACGCCGGCCGGCCCTAGGTAGGCCGCCTGCTTGACGAGGCCTCGGGGACTTTGGTTGGTGAGGAAGCCCTGTCTGTCTTCAGAGGGAGCCGGCAGCCTGGCCCAACCCAGACCCTTGGCCTGGACCAGGTGAGCTCTCGGATGGAGAGGGGGTCTCCCAGCAGTCCCCGATCTGGCCCAGGGGTCCCTTCCCCCACAGCCCCTTGGGCAAGGGGCCCTGCCCCTCCCCCTGCCTTGGAATTCAGCCCTCTGCCCTGCAGCCAGTGTGAGGAAGGAACCATTCCTACCCAACAGTGGCCCCTAGCGGTGGAAGTTGTGGCTCTGACTTTGGGCAAGGGAGCCGCTTTCTTGTTCCTGGAGCTTCTTCTGTCTCTTGGCTTTTCAGCAGACATCCAGGGGAGAACACCTGTCCAGGACACAATAGCAGAGCTTCTCTTCTAGCCCAGTCCCCAGCCAGCAGGCTCCTCCCACGTCAGGGGTCCGCCAGCCCTTCCATGCCCGTGGGCTCCTGGTGGCATTCGGTGTCTAGGTTTCGGAACCCCGTTTCCCCCAGCGCTTGAGGTTTCCTTGGCAGTGGACACGCTCCCCGGGCTGCATCCGGCGGGTCTGGGCAGGATGCCTATCGGCCGCATCTGTCCCGGCACTGCCACTGGGGACAACTGCCGGGTGGAGCAAAGGCCCCCTCATCGGTCACAACTGTCTTGCCACTCCCGGCCTTGGGCACCTCCCGCCAGCGGCCACCGTCTCCAGAGCAACCAGGCGGGGCGGGGTCGGGGCGAGTGTGCGGGGGCCGGGGTGAGGGGCGCCTGCGCGCCTGGGCGGCGGTGGGCGTGGCCGGCCCAGGGCGCTGGGGCGCCTGCGCCCTGGTCCCGGCTCGGGGGGGCGTCGGAGAGCGGTCAACGGCGGCGCGAGAGGCCCGGCGCCTGCCCCCCGGCGCCGGCTGGGCGCCCCGAGAAGAGGGGGTGGGGCGGAGGCAGCGGATGGAGCGAGAGGGGGCTTGGATCCCACAGGGCTGTTGGATGCGCTTCTCCCGCTGGCAGGTGTCGGCACTAATTGCTTCCCTCCGTGGCGAGGGCCATCTTCTCCCTCTCAGCTGCCCTGGGCAAGTCCAAGAACCTGAGCGCAGGTGGTGCACCTGGGCTGAGGCTCAGGTCGCAGCTGGCACGGGGCCTGTCCAGAGACATGCAGGCATCTGTCTCCTGAGCATGCACAAACCCAGTGCCAGGCTCAGCTGCAGCCAAAGTGACTGAAGAGACACGGGGCGGGAGGCCCCTCTGCAACCGACGCCCCCCCAGGCAAGAGCACGGATTCCCAAGTAGGGCCCACCGGCAGGGCCCTGGGGCCCAGAGCCACCTGCCATCCGCGTAGACCCGGGTGTCCCCGCAGCCCTCAGGAGCACCAGTGCCCAGGGCTTTATCGACTAGGCAGCTGCGCCAAGGCCAGAAGGGCTATCTGCTTTCGGGTGGAAATCTTGACAGGATACCTGTGGAACTGCCTGCTAGGGTAGCTAGGAAGGACAATCAAGAGGAAAATCACCTGGTTGCGTGGCGTGCTCTGGCCGAGCGAAATGTGCTGAAGATGACGGGTTCTTATTTATTTATTTATTTATTTATTTATTTATTTATTTATTTATTTATTTATTTATTTATTTTTAAAAAGTGATGGTTACGACTCCAGTCAGGGCCCAAACAAGCCATACGTCCGCTTCGGACGGTCACCATGGCTGCTGAGAATGTCCCTGGTCCATGGAACACCTGGACCTGTAAGCCCACTTGACCGCAGTGCCTCAAGGGAGCAGAAACGATTTCCACGGAAAAGTCTCACCACCCAATAGGTACGCAGTGCCGATTTGCGTCCCCCGAGCCCAGAGAAAAGGAAATCGCTCGTTCCTACGGTCCGAAAGAGGAGGGCGAGAGGAGAAAGGGCTGGCTCATTGGTAGGGGTCGTAGGGGTGCGCAGGGGCCCCTCTCATGCCAGAAAAGAAACAGAGAGAAAGAGAGGTCAGGGAGAAGGCAGAGGGAAGACTCTGGGCCTCTCCTCTCTGGGAGACAGGCCTGGCAGGGAGCCCAGGCCCAAGCCCGCAGGCCGCCGGTGGGAAAGGCCAGGGTTCCCCTGAGCGAAGGTGGAGGTGACGGCGATGGGAGACAGCTTGTCCGTGACCATTGCCGTGGGAGAGACCTGCAGGGCAACGCCGGCCGGCCCTAGGTAGGCCGCCTGCTTGACGAGGCCTCGGGGACTTTGGTTGGCGAGGAAGCCCTGTCTGTCTTCAGAGGGAGCCGGCAGCCTGGCCCAACCCAGACCCTTGGCCTGGACCAGGTGAGCTCTCGGATGGAGAGGGGGTCTCCCAGCAGTCCCCGATCTGGCCCAGGGGTCCCTTCCCCCACAGCCCCTTGGGCAAGGGGCCCTGCCCCTCCCCCTGCCTTGGAATTCAGCCCTCTGCCCTGCAGCCAGTGTGAGGAAGGAACCATTCCTACCCAACAGTGGCCCCTAGCGGTGGAAGTTGTGGCTCTGACTTTGGGCAAGGGAGCCGCTTTCTTGTTCCTGGAGCTTCTTCTGTCTCTTGGCTTTTCAGCAGACATCCAGGGGAGAACACCTGTCCAGGACACAATAGCAGAGCTTCTCTTCTAGCCCAGTCCCCAGCCAGCAGGCTCCTCCCACGTCAGGGGTCCGCCAGCCCTTCCATGCCCGTGGGCTCCTGGTGGCATTCGGTGTCTAGGTTTCGGAACCCCGTTTCCCCCGGCGCTTGAGGTTTCCTTGGCAGTGGACACGCTCCCCGGGCTGCATCCGGCGGGTCTGGGCAGGATGCCTATCGGCCGCATCTGTCCCGGCACTGCCACTGGGGACAACTGCCGGGTGGAGCAAAGGCCCCCTCATCGGTCACAACTGTCTTGCCACTCCCGGCCTTGGGCACCTCCCGCCAGCGGCCACCGTCTCCAGAGCAACCAGGCGGGGCGGGGTCGGGGCGAGTGTGCGGGGGCCGGGGTGAGGGGCGCCTGCGCGCCTGGGCGGCGGTGGGCGTGGCCGGCCCAGGGCGCTGGGGCGCCTGTGCCCTGTTCCCGGCTCGGGGGGCGTCGGAGAGCGGTCAACGGCGGCGCGAGAGGCCCGGCGCCTGCCCCCCGGCGCCGGCTGGGCGCCCCGAGAAGAGGGGGTGGGGCGGAGGCAGCGGATGGAGCGAGAGGGGGCTTGGATCCCACAGGGCTGTTGGATGCGCTTCTCCCGCTGGCAGGTGTTGGCACTAATTGCTTCCCTCCGTGGCGAGGGCCATCTTCTCCCTCTCAGCTGCCCTGGGCAAGTCCAAGAACCTGAGCGCAGGTGGTGCACCTGGGCTGAGGCTCAGGTCGCAGCTGGCACGGGGCCTGTCCAGAGACATGCAGGCATCTGTCTCCTGAGCATGCACAAACCCAGTGCCAGGCTCAGCTGCAGCCAAAGTGACTGAAGAGGCACGGGGCGGGAGGCCCCTCTGCAACCGACGCCCCCCCAGGCAAGAGCACGGATTCCCAAGTAGGGCCCACCGGCAGGGCCCTGGGGCCCAGAGCCACCTGCCATCCGCGTAGACCCGGGTGTCCCCGCAGCCCTCAGGAGCACCAGTGCCCAGGGCTTTATCGACTAGGCAGCTGCGCCAAGGCCAGAAGGGCTATCTGCTTTCGGGTGGAAATCTTGACAGGATACCTGTGGAACTGCCTGCTAGGGTAGCTAGGAAGGACAATCAAGAGGAAAATCACCTGGTTGCGTGGCGTGCTCTGGCCGAGCGAAATGTGCTGAAGATGACGGGTTCTTATTTATTTATTTATTTATTTATTTATTTATTTATTTATTTATTTTTAAAAAGTGATGGTTACGACTCCAGTCAGGGCCCAAACAAGCCATACGTCCGCTTCGGACGGTCACCATGGCTGCTGAGAATGTCCCTGGTCCATGGAACACCTGGACCTGTAAGCCCACTTGACCGCAGTGCCTCAAGGGAGCAGAAACGATTTCCACGGAAAAGTCTCACCACCCAATAGGTACGCAGTGCCGATTTGCGTCCCCCGAGCCCAGAGAAAAGGAAATCGCTCGTTCCTACGGTCCGAAAGAGGAGGGCGAGAGGAGAAAGGGCTGGCTCATTGGTAGGGGTCGTAGGGGTGCGCAGGGGCCCCTCTCATGCCAGAAAAGAAACAGAGAGAAAGAGAGGTCAGGGAGAAGGCAGAGGGAAGACTCTGGGCCTCTCCTCTCTGGGAGACAGGCCTGGCAGGGAGCCCAGGCCCAAGCCCGCAGGCCGCCGGTGGGAAAGGCCAGGGTTCCCCTGAGCGAAGGTGGAGGTGACGGCGATGGGAGACAGCTTGTCCGTGACCATTGCCGTGGGAGAGACCTGCAGGGCAACGCCGGCCGGCCCTAGGTAGGCCGCCTGCTTGACGAGGCCTCGGGGACTTTGGTTGGTGAGGAAGCCCTGTCTGTCTTCAGAGGGAGCCGGCAGCCTGGCCCAACCCAGACCCTTGGCCTGGACCAGGTGAGCTCTCGGATGGAGAGGGGGTCTCCCAGCAGTCCCCGATCTGGCCCAGGGGTCCCTTCCCCCACAGCCCCTTGGGCAAGGGGCCCTGCCCCTCCCCCTGCCTTGGAATTCAGCCCTCTGCCCTGCAGCCAGTGTGAGGAAGGAACCATTCCTACCCAACAGTGGCCCCTAGCGGTGGAAGTTGTGGCTCTGACTTTGGGCAAGGGAGCCGCTTTCTTGTTCCTGGAGCTTCTTCTGTCTCTTGGCTTTTCAGCAGACATCCAGGGGAGAACACCTGTCCAGGACACAATAGCAGAGCTTCTCTTCTAGCCCAGTCCCCAGCCAGCAGGCTCCTCCCACGTCAGGGGTCCGCCAGCCCTTCCATGCCCGTGGGCTCCTGGTGGCATTCGGTGTCTAGGTTTCGGAACCCCGTTTCCCCCA
Organism: Dasypus novemcinctus; assembly: GCF_030445035.2. Lineage (NCBI taxonomy): Eukaryota > Metazoa > Chordata > Mammalia > Cingulata > Dasypodidae > Dasypus > Dasypus novemcinctus. Next base: position 20,215 of record NW_026688477.1, read on the forward strand.
GCGCTTGAGGTTTCCTTGGCAGTGGACACGCTCCCCGGGCTGCATCCGGCGGGTCTGGGCAGGATGCCTATCGGCCGCATCTGTCCCGGCACTGCCACTGGGGACAACTGCCGGGTGGAGCAAAGGCCCCCTCATCGGTCACAACTGTCTTGCCACTCCCGGCCTTGGGCACCTCCCGCCAGCGGCCACCGTCTCCAGAGCAACCAGGCGGGGCGGGGTCGGGGCGAGTGTGTGAGGGCCGGGGTGAGGGGCGCCTGCGCGCCTGGGCGGCGGTGGGCGTGGCCGGCCCAGGGCGCTGGGGCGCCTGCGCCCTGGTCCCGGCTCGGCGGGCGTCGGAGAGCGGTCAACGGCGGCGCGAGAGGCCCGGCGCCTGCCCCCCGGCGCCGGCTGGGCGCCCCGAGAAGAGGGGGTGGGGCGGAGGCAGCGGATGGAGCGAGAGGGGGCTTGGATCCCACAGGGCTGTTGGATGCGCTTCTCCCGCTGGCAGGTGTCGGCACTAATTGCTTCCCTCCGTGGCGAGGGCCATCTTCTCCCTCTCAGCTGCCCTGGGCAAGTCCAAGAACCTGAGCGCAGGTGGTGCACCTGGGCTGAGGCTCAGGTCGCAGCTGGCACGGGGCCTGTCCAGAGACATGCAGGCATCTGTCTCCTGAGCATGCACAAACCCAGTGCCAGGCTCAGCTGCAGCCAAAGTGACTGAAGAGGCACGGGGCGGGAGGCCCCTCTGCAACCGACGCCCCCCCAGGCAAGAGCACGGATTCCCAAGTAGGGCCCACCGGCAGGGCCCTGGGGCCCAGAGCCACCTGCCATCCGCGTAGACCCGGGTGTCCCCGCAGCCCTCAGGAGCACCAGTGCCCAGGGCTTTATCGACTAGGCAGCTGCGCCAAGGCCAGAAGGGCTATCTGCTTTCGGGTGGAAATCTTGACAGGATACCTGTGGAACTGCCTGCTAGGGTAGCTAGGAAGGACAATCAAGAGGAAAATCACCTGGTTGCGTGGCGTGCTCTGGCCGAGCGAAATGTGCTGAAGATGACGGGTTCTTATTTATTTATTTATTTATTTATTTATTTATTTATTTATTTATTTATTTTTATTTAAAAAGTGATGGTTACGACTCCAGTCAGGGCCCAAACAAGCCATACGTCCGCTTCGGACGGTCACCATGGCTGCTGAGAATGTCCCTGGTCCATGGAACACCTGGACCTGTAAGCCCACTTGACCGCAGTGCCTCAAGGGAGCAGAAACGATTTCCACGGAAAAGTCTCACCACCCAATAGGTACGCAGTGCCGATTTGCGTCCCCCGAGCCCAGAGAAAAGGAAATCGCTCGTTCCTACGGTCCGAAAGAGGAGGGCGAGAGGAGAAAGGGCTGGCTCATTGGTAGGGGTCGTAGGGGTGCGCAGGGGCCCCTCTCATGCCAGAAAAGAAACAGAGAGAAAGAGAGGTCAGGGAGAAGGCAGAGGGAAGACTCTGGGCCTCTCCTCTCTGGGAGACAGGCCTGGCAGGGAGCCCAGGCCCAAGCCCGCAGGCCGCCGGTGGGAAAGGCCAGGGTTCCCCTGAGCGAAGGTGGAGGTGACGGCGATGGGAGACAGCTTGTCCGTGACCATTGCCGTGGGAGAGACCTGCAGGGCAACGCCGGCCGGCCCTAGGTAGGCCGCCTGCTTGACGAGGCCTCGGGGACTTTGGTTGGCGAGGAAGCCCTGTCTGTCTTCAGAGGGAGCCGGCAGCCTGGCCCAACCCAGACCCTTGGCCTGGACCAGGTGAGCTCTCGGATGGAGAGGGGGTCTCCCAGCAGTCCCCGATCTGGCCCAGGGGTCCCTTCCCCCACAGCCCCTTGGGCAAGGGGCCCTGCCCCTCCCCCTGCCTTGGAATTCAGCCCTCTGCCCTGCAGCCAGTGTGAGGAAGGAACCATTCCTACCCAACAGTGGCCCCTAGCGGTGGAAGTTGTGGCTCTGACTTTGGGCAAGGGAGCCGCTTTCTTGTTCCTGGAGCTTCTTCTGTCTCTTGGCTTTTCAGCAGACATCCAGGGGAGAACACCTGTCCAGGACACAATAGCAGAGCTTCTCTTCTAGCCCAGTCCCCAGCCAGCAGGCTCCTCCCACGTCAGGGGTCCGCCAGCCCTTCCATGCCCGTGGGCTCCTGGTGGCATTCGGTGTCTAGGTTTCGGAACCCCGTTTCCCCCGGCGCTTGAGGTTTCCTTGGCAGTGGACACGCTCCCCGGGCTGCATCCGGCGGGTCTGGGCAGGATGCCTATCGGCCGCATCTGTCCCGGCACTGCCACTGGGGACAACTGCCGGGTGGAGCAAAGGCCCCCTCATCGGTCACAACTGTCTTGCCACTCCCGGCCTTGGGCACCTCCCGCCAGCGGCCACCGTCTCCAGAGCAACCAGGCGGGGCGGGGTCGGGGCGAGTGTGCGGGGGCCGGGGTGAGGGGCGCCTGCGCGCCTGGGCGGCGGTGGGCGTGGCCGGCCCAGGGCGCTGGGGCGCCTGTGCCCTGTTCCCGGCTCGGGGGGCGTCGGAGAGCGGTCAACGGCGGCGCGAGAGGCCCGGCGCCTGCCCCCCGGCGCCGGCTGGGCGCCCCGAGAAGAGGGGGTGGGGCGGAGGCAGCGGATGGAGCGAGAGGGGGCTTGGATCCCACAGGGCTGTTGGATGCGCTTCTCCCGCTGGCAGGTGTTGGCACTAATTGCTTCCCTCCGTGGCGAGGGCCATCTTCTCCCTCTCAGCTGCCCTGGGCAAGTCCAAGAACCTGAGCGCAGGTGGTGCACCTGGGCTGAGGCTCAGGTCGCAGCTGGCACGGGGCCTGTCCAGAGACATGCAGGCATCTGTCTCCTGAGCATGCACAAACCCAGTGCCAGGCTCAGCTGCAGCCAAAGTGACTGAAGAGGCACGGGGCGGGAGGCCCCTCTGCAACCGACGCCCCCCCAGGCAAGAGCACGGATTCCCAAGTAGGGCCCACCGGCAGGGCCCTGGGGCCCAGAGCCACCTGCCATCCGCGTAGACCCGGGTGTCCCCGCAGCCCTCAGGAGCACCAGTGCCCAGGGCTTTATCGACTAGGCAGCTGCGCCAAGGCCAGAAGGGCTATCTGCTTTCGGGTGGAAATCTTGACAGGATACCTGTGGAACTGCCTGCTAGGGTAGCTAGGAAGGACAATCAAGAGGAAAATCACCTGGTTGCGTGGCGTGCTCTGGCCGAGCGAAATGTGCTGAAGATGACGGGTTCTTATTTATTTATTTATTTATTTATTTATTTATTTATTTATTTATTTATTTATTTTTATTTAAAAAGTGATGGTTACGACTCCAGTCAGGGCCCAAACAAGCCATACGTCCGCTTCGGACGGTCACCATGGCTGCTGAGAATGTCCCTGGTCCATGGAACACCTGGACCTGTAAGCCCACTTGACCGCAGTGCCTCAAGGGAGCAGAAACGATTTCCACGGAAAAGTCTCACCACCCAATAGGTACGCAGTGCCGATTTGCGTCCCCCGAGCCCAGAGAAAAGGAAATCGCTCGTTCCTACGGTCCGAAAGAGGAGGGCGAGAGGAGAAAGGGCTGGCTCATTGGTAGGGGTCGTAGGGGTGCGCAGGGGCCCCTCTCATGCCAGAAAAGAAACAGAGAGAAAGAGAGGTCAGGGAGAAGGCAGAGGGAAGACTCTGGGCCTCTCCTCTCTGGGAGACAGGCCTGGCAGGGAGCCCAGGCCCAAGCCCGCAGGCCGCCGGTGGGAAAGGCCAGGGTTCCCCTGAGCGAAGGTGGAGGTGACGGCGATGGGAGACAGCTTGTCCGTGACCATTGCCGTGGGAGAGACCTGCAGGGCAACGCCGGCCGGCCCTAGGTAGGCCGCCTGCTTGACGAGGCCTCGGGGACTTTGGTTGGTGAGGAAGCCCTGTCTGTCTTCAGAGGGAGCCGGCAGCCTGGCCCAACCCAGACCCTTGGCCTGGACCAGGTGAGCTCTCGGATGGAGAGGGGGTCTCCCAGCAGTCCCCGATCTGGCCCAGGGGTCCCTTCCCCCACAGCCCCTTGGGCAAGGGGCCCTGCCCCTCCCCCTGCCTTGCAATTCAGCCCTCTGCCCTGCAGCCAGTGTGAGGAAGGAACCATTCCTACCCAACAGTGGCCCCTAGCGGTGGAAGTTGTGGCTCTGACTTTGGGCAAGGGAGCCGCTTTCTTGTTCCTGGAGCTTCTTCTGTCTCTTGGCTTTTCAGCAGACATCCAGGGGAGAACACCTGTCCAGGACACAATAGCAGAGCTTCTCTTCTAGCCCAGTCCCCAGCCAGCAGGCTCCTCCCACGTCAGGGGTCCGCCAGCCCTTCCATGCCCGTGGGCTCCTGGTGGCATTCGGTGTCTAGGTTTCGGAACCCCGTTTCCCCCAGCGCTTGAGGTTTCCTTGGCAGTGGACACGCTCCCCGGGCTGCATCCGGCGGGTCTGGGCAGGATGCCTATCGGCCGCATCTGTCCCGGCACTGCCACTGGGGACAACTGCCGGGTGGAGCAAAGGCCCCCTCATCGGTCACAACTGTCTTGCCACTCCCGGCCTTGGGCACCTCCCGCCAGCGGCCACCGTCTCCAGAGCAACCAGGCGGGGCGGGGTCGGGGCGAGTGTGTGAGGGCCGGGGTGAGGGGCGCCTGCGCGCCTGGGCGGCGGTGGGCGTGGCCGGCCCAGGGCGCTGGGGCGCCTGCGCCCTGGTCCCGGCTCGGCGGGCGTCGGAGAGCGGTCAACGGCGGCGCGAGAGGCCCGGCGCCTGCCCCCCGGCGCCGGCTGGGCGCCCCGAGAAGAGGGGGTGGGGCGGAGGCAGCGGATGGAGCGAGAGGGGGCTTGGATCCCACAGGGCTGTTGGATGCGCTTCTCCCGCTGGCAGGTGTCGGCACTAATTGCTTCCCTCCGTGGCGAGGGCCATCTTCTCCCTCTCAGCTGCCCTGGGCAAGTCCAAGAACCTGAGCGCAGGTGGTGCACCTGGGCTGAGGCTCAGGTCGCAGCTGGCACGGGGCCTGTCCAGAGACATGCAGGCATCTGTCTCCTGAGCATGCACAAACCCAGTGCCAGGCTCAGCTGCAGCCAAAGTGACTGAAGAGGCACGGGGCGGGAGGCCCCTCTGCAACCGACGCCCCCCCAGGCAAGAGCACGGATTCCCAAGTAGGGCCCACCGGCAGGGCCCTGGGGCCCAGAGCCACCTGCCATCCGCGTAGACCCGGGTGTCCCCGCAGCCCTCAGGAGCACCAGTGCCCAGGGCTTTATCGACTAGGCAGCTGCGCCAAGGCCAGAAGGGCTATCTGCTTTCGGGTGGAAATCTTGACAGGATACCTGTGGAACTGCCTGCTAGGGTAGCTAGGAAGGACAATCAAGAGGAAAATCACCTGGTTGCGTGGCGTGCTCTGGCCGAGCGAAATGTGCTGAAGATGACGGGTTCTTATTTATTTATTTATTTATTTATTTATTTATTTATTTATTTATTTATTTTTATTTAAAAAGTGATGGTTACGACTCCAGTCAGGGCCCAAACAAGCCATACGTCCGCTTCGGACGGTCACCATGGCTGCTGAGAATGTCCCTGGTCCATGGAACACCTGGACCTGTAAGCCCACTTGACCGCAGTGCCTCAAGGGAGCAGAAACGATTTCCACGGAAAAGTCTCACCACCCAATAGGTACGCAGTGCCGATTTGCGTCCCCCGAGCCCAGAGAAAAGGAAATCGCTCGTTCCTACGGTCCGAAAGAGGAGGGCGAGAGGAGAAAGGGCTGGCTCATTGGTAGGGGTCGTAGGGGTGCGCAGGGGCCCCTCTCATGCCAGAAAAGAAACAGAGAGAAAGAGAGGTCAGGGAGAAGGCAGAGGGAAGACTCTGGGCCTCTCCTCTCTGGGAGACAGGCCTGGCAGGGAGCCCAGGCCCAAGCCCGCAGGCCGCCGGTGGGAAAGGCCAGGGTTCCCCTGAGCGAAGGTGGAGGTGACGGCGATGGGAGACAGCTTGTCCGTGACCATTGCCGTGGGAGAGACCTGCAGGGCAACGCCGGCCGGCCCTAGGTAGGCCGCCTGCTTGACGAGGCCTCGGGGACTTTGGTTGGCGAGGAAGCCCTGTCTGTCTTCAGAGGGAGCCGGCAGCCTGGCCCAACCCAGACCCTTGGCCTGGACCAGGTGAGCTCTCGGATGGAGAGGGGGTCTCCCAGCAGTCCCCGATCTGGCCCAGGGGTCCCTTCCCCCACAGCCCCTTGGGCAAGGGGCCCTGCCCCTCCCCCTGCCTTGGAATTCAGCCCTCTGCCCTGCAGCCAGTGTGAGGAAGGAACCATTCCTACCCAACAGTGGCCCCTAGCGGTGGAAGTTGTGGCTCTGACTTTGGGCAAGGGAGCCGCTTTCTTGTTCCTGGAGCTTCTTCTGTCTCTTGGCTTTTCAGCAGACATCCAGGGGAGAACACCTGTCCAGGACACAATAGCAGAGCTTCTCTTCTAGCCCAGTCCCCAGCCAGCAGGCTCCTCCCACGTCAGGGGTCCGCCAGCCCTTCCATGCCCGTGGGCTCCTGGTGGCATTCGGTGTCTAGGTTTCGGAACCCCGTTTCCCCCGGCGCTTGAGGTTTCCTTGGCAGTGGACACGCTCCCCGGGCTGCATCCGGCGGGTCTGGGCAGGATGCCTATCGGCCGCATCTGTCCCGGCACTGCCACTGGGGACAACTGCCGGGTGGAGCAAAGGCCCCCTCATCGGTCACAACTGTCTTGCCACTCCCGGCCTTGGGCACCTCCCGCCAGCGGCCACCGTCTCCAGAGCAACCAGGCGGGGCGGGGTCGGGGCGAGTGTGCGGGGGCCGGGGTGAGGGGCGCCTGCGCGCCTGGGCGGCGGTGGGCGTGGCCGGCCCAGGGCGCTGGGGCGCCTGTGCCCTGTTCCCGGCTCGGGGGGCGTCGGAGAGCGGTCAACGGCGGCGCGAGAGGCCCGGCGCCTGCCCCCCGGCGCCGGCTGGGCGCCCCGAGAAGAGGGGGTGGGGCGGAGGCAGCGGATGGAGCGAGAGGGGGCTTGGATCCCACAGGGCTGTTGGATGCGCTTCTCCCGCTGGCAGGTGTTGGCACTAATTGCTTCCCTCCGTGGCGAGGGCCATCTTCTCCCTCTCAGCTGCCCTGGGCAAGTCCAAGAACCTGAGCGCAGGTGGTGCACCTGGGCTGAGGCTCAGGTCGCAGCTGGCACGGGGCCTGTCCAGAGACATGCAGGCATCTGTCTCCTGAGCATGCACAAACCCAGTGCCAGGCTCAGCTGCAGCCAAAGTGACTGAAGAGGCACGGGGCGGGAGGCCCCTCTGCAACCGACGCCCCCCCAGGCAAGAGCACGGATTCCCAAGTAGGGCCCACCGGCAGGGCCCTGGGGCCCAGAGCCACCTGCCATCCGCGGAGACCCGGGTGTCCCCGCAGCCCTCAGGAGCACCAGTGCCCAGGGCTTTATCGACTAGGCAGCTGCGCCAAGGCCAGAAGGGCTATCTGCTTTCGGGTGGAAATCTTGACAGGATACCTGTGGAACTGCCTGCTAGGGTAGCTAGGAAGGACAATCAAGAGGAAAATCACCTGGTTGCGTGGCGTGCTCTGGCCGAGCGAAATGTGCTGAAGATGACGGGTTCTTATTTATTTATTTATTTATTTATTTATTTATTTATTTTTTTATTTATTTTTATTTAAAAAGTGATGGTTACGACTCCAGTCAGGGCCCAAACAAGCCATACGTCCGCTTCGGACGGTCACCATGGCTGCTGAGAATGTCCCTGGTCCATGGAACACCTGGACCTGTAAGCCCACTTGACCGCAGTGCCTCAAGGGAGCAGAAACGATTTCCACGGAAAAGTCTCACCACCCAATAGGTACGCAGTGCCGATTTGCGTCCCCCGAGCCCAGAGAAAAGGAAATCGCTCGTTCCTACGGTCCGAAAGAGGAGGGCGAGAGGAGAAAGGGCTGGCTCATTGGTAGGGGTCGTAGGGGTGCGCAGGGGCCCCTCTCATGCCAGAAAAGAAACACAGAGAAAGAGAGGTCAGGGAGAAGGCAGCGGGAAGACTCTGGGCCTCTCCTCTCTGGGAGACAGGCCTGGCAGGGAGCCCAGGCCCAAGCCCGCAGGCCGCCGGTGGGAAAGGCCAGGGTTCCCCTGACCGAAGGTGGAGGTGACGGCGATGGGAGACAGCTTGTCCGTGACCATTGCCGTGGGAGAGACCTGCAGGGCAACGCCGGCCGGCCCTAGGTAGGCCGCCTGCTTGACGAGGCCTCGGGGACTTTGGTTGGCGAGGAAGCCCTGTCTGTCTTCAGAGGGAGCCGGCAGCCTGGCCCAACCCAGACCCTTGGCCTGGACCAGGTGAGCTCTCGGATGGAGAGGGGGTCTCCCAGCAGTCCCCGATCTGGCCCAGGGGTCCCTTCCCCCACAGCCCCTTGGGCAAGGGGCCCTGCCCCTCCCCCTGCCTTGCAATTCAGCCCTCTGCCCTGCAGCCAGTGTGAGGAAGGAACCATTCCTACCCAACAGTGGCCCCTAGCGGTGGAAGTTGTGGCTCTGACTTTGGGCAAGGGAGCCGCTTTCTTGTTCCTGGAGCTTCTTCTGTCTCTTGGCTTTTCAGCAGACATCCAGGGGAGAACACCTGTCCAGGACACAATAGCAGAGCTTCTCTTCTAGCCCAGTCCCCAGCCAGCAGGCTCCTCCCACGTCAGGGGTCCGCCAGCCCTTCCATGCCCGTGGGCTCCTGGTGGCATTCGGTGTCTAGGTTTCGGAACCCCGTTTCCCCCGGCGCTTGAGGTTTCCTTGGCAGTGGACACGCTCCCCGGGCTGCATCCGGCGGGTCTGGGCAGGATGCCTATCGGCCGCATCTGTCCCGGCACTGCCACTGGGGACAACTGCCGGGTGGAGCAAAGGCCCCCTCATCGGTCACAACTGTCTTGCCACTCCCGGCCTTGGGCACCTCCCGCCAGCGGCCACCGTCTCCAGAGCAACCAGGCGGGGCGGGGTCGGGGCGAGTGTGCGGGGGCCGGGGTGAGGGGCGCCTGCGCGCCTGGGCGGCGGTGGGCGTGGCCGGCCCAGGGCGCTGGGGCGCCTGCGCCCTGGTTCCGGCTCGGCGGGCGTCGGAGAGCGGTCAACGGCGGCGCGAGAGGCCCGGCGCCTGCCCCCCGGCGCCGGCTGGGCGCCCCGAGAAGAGGGGGTGGGGCGGAGGCAGCGGATGGAGCGAGAGGGGGCTTGGATCCCACAGGGCTGTTGGATGCGCTTCTCCCGCTGGCAGGTGTCGGCACTAATTGCTTCCCTCCGTGGCGAGGGCCATCTTCTCCCTCTCAGCTGCCCTGGGCAAGTCCAAGAACCTGAGCGCAGGTGGTGCACCTGGGCTGAGGCTCAGGTCGCAGCTGGCACGGGGCCTGTCCAGAGACATGCAGGCATCTGTCTCCTGAGCATGCACAAACCCAGTGCCAGGCTCAGCTGCAGCCAAAGTGACTGAAGAGGCACGGGGCGGGAGGCCCCTCTGCAACCGACGCCCCCCCAGGCAAGAGCACGGATTCCCAAGTAGGGCCCACCGGCAGGGCCCTGGGGCCCAGAGCCACCTGCCATCCGCGTAGACCCGGGTGTCCCCGCAGCCCTCAGGAGCACCAGTGCCCAGGGCTTTATCGACTAGGCAGCTGCGCCAAGGCCAGAAGGGCTATCTGCTTTCGGGTGGAAATCTTGACAGGATACCTGTGGAACTGCCTGCTAGGGTAGCTAGGAAGGACAATCAAGAGGAAAATCACCTGGTTGCGTGGCGTGCTCTGGCCGAGCGAAATGTGCTGAAGATGACGGGTTCTTATTTATTTATTTATTTATTTATTTATTTATTTATTTATTTTTAAAAAGTGATGGTTACGACTCCAGTCAGGGCCCAAACAAGCCATACGTCCGCTTCGGACGGTCACCATGGCTGCTGAGAATGTCCCTGGTCCATGGAACACCTGGACCTGTAAGCCCACTTGACCGCAGTGCCTCAAGGGAGCAGAAACGATTTCCACGGAAAAGTCTCACCACCCAATAGGTACGCAGTGCCGATTTGCGTCCCCAGAGCCCAGAGAAAAGGAAATCGCTCGTTCCTACGGTCCGAAAGAGGAGGGCGAGAGGAGAAAGGGCTGGCTCATTGGTAGGGGTCGTAGGGGTGCGCAGGGGCCCCTCTCATGCCAGAAAAGAAACACAGAGAAAGAGAGGTCAGGGAGAAGGCAGCGGGAAGACTCTGGGCCTCTCCTCTCTGGGAGACAGGCCTGGCAGGGAGCCCAGGCCCAAGCCCGCAGGCCGCCGGTGGGAAAGGCCAGGGTTCCCCTGACCGAAGGTGGAGGTGACGGCGATGGGAGACAGCTTGTCCGTGACCATTGCCGTGGGAGAGACCTGCAGGGCAACGCCGGCCGGCCGGCCCTAGGTAGGCCGCCTGCTTGACGAGGCCTCGGGGACTTTGGTTGGCGAGGAACCCCTGTCTGTCTTCAGAGGGAGCCGGCAGCCTGGCCCAACCCAGACCCTTGGCCTGGACCAGGTGAGCTCTCGGATGGAGAGGGGGTCTCCCAGCAGTCCCCGATCTGGCCCAGGGGTCCCTTCCCCCACAGCCCCTTGGGCAAGGGGCCCTGCCCCTCCCCCTGCCTTGGAATTCAGCCCTCTGCCCTGCAGCCAGTGTGAGGAAGGAACCATTCCTACCCAACAGTGGCCCCTAGCGGTGGAAGTCGTGGCTCTGACTTTGGGCAAGGGAGCCGCTTTCCTGTTCCTGCAGCTTCTTCTGTCTCTTGGCTTTTCAGCAGCCATCCAGGGGAGAACACCTGTCCAGGACACAATAGCAGAGCTTCTCTTCTAGCCCAGTCCCCAGCCAGCAGGCTCCTCCCACGTCAGGGGTCCGCCAGCCCTTCCATGCCCGTGGGCTCCTGGTGGCATTCGGTGTCTAGGTTTCGGAACCCCGTTTCCCCCAGCGCTTGAGGTTTCCTTGGCAGTGGACACGCTGCCCGGGCTGCATCCGGCGGGTCTGGGCAGGATGCCTATCGGCCGCATCTGTCCCGGCACTGCCACTGGGGACAACTGCCGGGTGGAGCAAAGGCCCCCTCATCGGTCACAACTGTCTTGCCACTCCCGGCCTTGGGCACCTCCCGCCAGCGGCCACCGTCTCCAGAGCAACCAGGCGGGGCGGGGTCGGGGCGAGTGTGCGGGGGCCGGGGTGAGGGGCGCCTGCGCGCCTGGGCGGCGGTGGGCGTGGCCGGCCCAGGGCGCTGGGGCGCCTGCGCCCTGGTCCCGGCTCGGGGCGTCGGAGAGCGGTCAACGGCGGCGCGAGAGGCCCGGCGCCTGCCCCCCGGCGCCGGCTGGGCGCCCCGAGAAGAGGGGGTGGGGCGGAGGCAGCGGATGGAGCGAGAGGGGGCTTGGATCCCACAGGGCTGTTGGATGCGCTTCTCCCGCTGGCAGGTGTCGGCACTAATTGCTTCCCTCCGTGGCGAGGGCCATCTTCTCCCTCTCAGCTGCCCTGGGCAAGTCCAAGAACCTGAGCGCAGGTGGTGCACCTGGGCTGAGGCTCAGGTCCCAGCTGGCACGGGGCCTGTCCAGAGACATGCAGGAATCTGTCTCCTGAGCACGCACAAACCCAGTGCCAGGCTCAGCTGCAGCCAAAGTGACCGAAGAGGCACGGGGCGGGAGGCCCCTCTGCAACCGACGCCCCCCAGGCAAGAGCACGGATTCCCAAGTAGGGCCCACCGGCAGGGCCCTGGGGCCCAGAGCCACCTGCCATCCGCGTAGACCCGGGTGTCCCCGCAGCCCTCAGGAGCACCAGTGCCCAGGGCTTTATCGACTAGGCAGCTGCGCCAAGGCCAGAAGGGCTATCTGCTTTCGGGTGGAAATCTTGACAGGATACCTGTGGAACTGCCTGCTAGTGTAGCTAGGAAGGACAATCAATAGGAAAATCACCTGGTTGCGTGGCGTGCTCTGGCCGAGCGAAATGTGCTGAAGAGGACGGGTTCTTATTTATTTATTTATTTATTTATTTATTTATTTATTTATTTATTTATTTATTTTTAAAAAGTGATGGTTACGACTCCAGTCAGGGCCCAAACAAGCCATACGTCCGCTTCGGACGGTCACCATGGCTGCTGAGAATGTCCCTGGTCCATGGAACACCTGGACCTGTAAGCCCACTTGACCGCAGTGCCTCAAGGGAGCAGAAACGATTTCCACGGAAAAGTCTCACCACCCAATAGGTACGCAGTGCCGATTTGCGTCCCCAGAGCCCAGAGAAAAGGAAATCGCTCGTTCCTACGGTCCGAAAGAGGAGGGCGAGAGGAGAAAGGGCTGGCTCATTGGTAGGGGTCGTAGGGGTGCGCAGGGGCCCCTCTCATGCCAGAAAAGAAACACAGAGAAAGAGAGGTCAGGGAGAAGGCAGCGGGAAGACTCTGGGCCTCTCCTCTCTGGGAGACAGGCCTGGCAGGGAGCCCAGGCCCAAGCCCGCAGGCCGCCGGTGGGAAAGGCCAGGGTTCCCCTGACCGAAGGTGGAGGTGACGGCGATGGGAGACAGCTTGTCCGTGACCATTGCCGTGGGAGAGACCTGCAGGGCAACGCCGGCCGGCCGGCCCTAGGTAGGCCGCCTGCTTGACGAGGCCTCGGGGACTTTGGTTGGCGAGGAACCCCTGTCTGTCTTCAGAGGGAGCCGGCAGCCTGGCCCAACCCAGACCCTTGGCCTGGACCAGGTGAGCTCTCGGATGGAGAGGGGGTCTCCCAGCAGTCCCCGATCTGGCCCAGGGGTCCCTTCCCCCACAGCCCCTTGGGCAAGGGGCCCTGCCCCTCCCCCTGCCTTGGAATTCAGCCCTCTGCCCTGCAGCCAGTGTGAGGAAGGAACCATTCCTACCCAACAGTGGCCCCTAGCGGTGGAAGTCGTGGCTCTGACTTTGGGCAAGGGAGCCGCTTTCCTGTTCCTGCAGCTTCTTCTGTCTCTTGGCTTTTCAGCAGCCATCCAGGGGAGAACACCTGTCCAGGACACAATAGCAGAGCTTCTCTTCTAGCCCAGTCCCCAGCCAGCAGGCTCCTCCCACGTCAGGGGTCCGCCAGCCCTTCCATGCCCGTGGGCTCCTGGTGGCATTCGGTGTCTAGGTTTCGGAACCCCGTTTCCCCCAGCGCTTGAGGTTTCCTTGGCAGTGGACACGCTGCCCGGGCTGCATCCGGCGGGTCTGGGCAGGATGCCTATCGGCCGCATCTGTCCCGGCACTGCCACTGGGGACAACTGCCGGGTGGAGCAAAGGCCCCCTCATCGGTCACAACTGTCTTGCCACTCCCGGCCTTGGGCACCTCCCGCCAGCGGCCACCGTCTCCAGAGCAACCAGGCGGGGCGGGGTCGGGGCGAGTGTGCGGGGGCCGGGGTGAGGGGCGCCTGCGCGCCTGGGCGGCGGTGGGCGTGGCCGGCCCAGGGCGCTGGGGCGCCTGCGCCCTGGTCCCGGCTCGGGGCGTCGGAGAGCGGTCAACGGCGGCGCGAGAGGCCCGGCGCCTGCCCCCCGGCGCCGGCTGGGCGCCCCGAGAAGAGGGGGTGGGGCGGAGGCAGCGGATGGAGCGAGAGGGGGCTTGGATCCCACAGGGCTGTTGGATGCGCTTCTCCCGCTGGCAGGTGTCGGCACTAATTGCTTCCCTCCGTGGCGAGGGCCATCTTCTCCCTCTCAGCTGCCCTGGGCAAGTCCAAGAACCTGAGCGCAGGTGGTGCACCTGGGCTGAGGCTCAGGTCCCAGCTGGCACGGGGCCTGTCCAGAGACATGCAGGAATATGTCTCCTGAGCACGCACAAACCCAGTGCCAGGCTCAGCTGCAGCCAAAGTGACCGAAGAGGCACGGGGCGGGAGGCCCCTCTGCAACCGACGCCCCCCAGGCAAGAGCACGGATTCCCAAGTAGGGCCCACCGGCAGGGCCCTGGGGCCCAGAGCCACCTGCCATCCGCGTAGACCCGGGTGTCCCCGCAGCCCTCAGGAGCACCAGTGCCCAGGGCTTTATCGACTAGGCAGCTGCGCCAAGGCCAGAAGGGCTATCTGCTTTCGGGTGGAAATCTTGACAGGATACCTGTGGAACTGCCTGCTAGTGTAGCTAGGAAGGACAATCAATAGGAAAATCACCTGGTTGCGTGGCGTGCTCTGGCCGAGCGAAATGTGCTGAAGAGGACGGGTTCTTATTTATTTATTTATTTATTTATTTATTTATTTATTTATTTATTTATTTATTTATTTATTTATTTTTAAAAAGTGATGGTTACGACTCCAGTCAGGGCCCAAACAAGCCATACGTCCGCTTCGGACGGTCACCATGGCTGCTGAGAATGTCCCTGGTCCATGGAACACCTGGACCTGTAAGCCCACTTGACCGCAGTGCCTCAAGGGAGCAGAAACGATTTCCACGGAAAAGTCTCACCACCCAATAGGTACGCAGTGCCGATTTGCGTCCCCAGAGCCCAGAGAAAAGGAAATCGCTCGTTCCTACGGTCCGAAAGAGGAGGGCGAGAGGAGAAAGGGCTGGCTCATTGGTAGGGGTCGTAGGGGTGCGCAGGGGCCCCTCTCATGCCAGAAAAGAAACACAGAGAAAGAGAGGTCAGGGAGAAGGCAGCGGGAAGACTCTGGGCCTCTCCTCTCTGGGAGACAGGCCTGGCAGGGAGCCCAGGCCCAAGCCCGCAGGCCGCCGGTGGGAAAGGCCAGGGTTCCCCTGACCGAAGGTGGAGGTGACGGCGATGGGAGACAGCTTGTCCGTGACCATTGCCGTGGGAGAGACCTGCAGGGCAACGCCGGCCGGCCGGCCCTAGGTAGGCCGCCTGCTTGACGAGGCCTCGGGGACTTTGGTTGGCGAGGAACCCCTGTCTGTCTTCAGAGGGAGCCGGCAGCCTGGCCCAACCCAGACCCTTGGCCTGGACCAGGTGAGCTCTCGGATGGAGAGGGGGTCTCCCAGCAGTCCCCGATCTGGCCCAGGGGTCCCTTCCCCCACAGCCCCTTGGGCAAGGGGCCCTGCCCCTCCCCCTGCCTTGGAATTCAGCCCTCTGCCCTGCAGCCAGTGTGAGGAAGGAACCATTCCTACCCAACAGTGGCCCCTAGCGGTGGAAGTCGTGGCTCTGACTTTGGGCAAGGGAGCCGCTTTCCTGTTCCTGCAGCTTCTTCTGTCTCTTGGCTTTTCAGCAGCCATCCAGGGGAGAACACCTGTCCAGGACACAATAGCAGAGCTTCTCTTCTAGCCCAGTCCCCAGCCAGCAGGCTCCTCCCACGTCAGGGGTCCGCCAGCCCTTCCATGCCCGTGGGCTCCTGGTGGCATTCGGTGTCTAGGTTTCGGAACCCCGTTTCCCCCAGCGCTTGAGGTTTCCTTGGCAGTGGACACGCTGCCCGGGCTGCATCCGGCGGGTCTGGGCAGGATGCCTATCGGCCGCATCTGTCCCGGCACTGCCACTGGGGACAACTGCCGGGTGGAGCAAAGGCCCCCTCATCGGTCACAACTGTCTTGCCACTCCCGGCCTTGGGCACCTCCCGCCAGCGGCCACCGTCTCCAGAGCAACCAGGCGGGGCGGGGTCGGGGCGAGTGTGCGGGGGCCGGGGTGAGGGGCGCCTGCGCGCCTGGGCGGCGGTGGGCGTGGCCGGCCCAGGGCGCTGGGGCGCCTGCGCCCTGGTCCCGGCTCGGGGCGTCGGAGAGCGGTCAACGGCGGCGCGAGAGGCCCGGCGCCTGCCCCCCGGCGCCGGCTGGGCGCCCCGAGAAGAGGGGGTGGGGCGGAGGCAGCGGATGGAGCGAGAGGGGGCTTGGATCCCACAGGGCTGTTGGATGCGCTTCTCCCGCTGGCAGGTGTCGGCACTAATTGCTTCCCTCCGTGGCGAGGGCCATCTTCTCCCTCTCAGCTGCCCTGGGCAAGTCCAAGAACCTGAGCGCAGGTGGTGCACCTGGGCTGAGGCTCAGGTCCCAGCTGGCACGGGGCCTGTCCAGAGACATGCAGGAATATGTCTCCTGAGCACGCACAAACCCAGTGCCAGGCTCAGCTGCAGCCAAAGTGACCGAAGAGGCACGGGGCGGGAGGCCCCTCTGCAACCGACGCCCCCCAGGCAAGAGCACGGATTCCCAAGTAGGGCCCACCGGCAGGGCCCTGGGGCCCAGAGCCACCTGCCATCCGCGTAGACCCGGGTGTCCCCGCAGCCCTCAGGAGCACCAGTGCCCAGGGCTTTATCGACTAGGCAGCTGCGCCAAGGCCAGAAGGGCTATCTGCTTTCGGGTGGAAATCTTGACAGGATACCTGTGGAACTGCCTGCTAGTGTAGCTAGGAAGGACAATCAATAGGAAAATCACCTGGTTGCGTGGCGTGCTCTGGCCGAGCGAAATGTGCTGAAGAGGACGGGTTCTTATTTATTTATTTATTTATTTATTTATTTATTTATTTATTTATTTATTTATTTATTTTTAAAAAGTGATGGTTACGACTCCAGTCAGGGCCCAAACAAGCCATACGTCCGCTTCGGACGGTCACCATGGCTGCTGAGAATGTCCCTGGTCCATGGAACACCTGGACCTGTAAGCCCACTTGACCGCAGTGCCTCAAGGGAGCAGAAACGATTTCCACGGAAAAGTCTCACCACCCAATAGGTACGCAGTGCCGATTTGCGTCCCCAGAGCCCAGAGAAAAGGAAATCGCTCGTTCCTACGGTCCGAAAGAGGAGGGCGAGAGGAGAAAGGGCTGGCTCATTGGTAGGGGTCGTAGGGGTGCGCAGGGGCCCCTCTCATGCCAGAAAAGAAACACAGAGAAAGAGAGGTCAGGGAGAAGGCAGCGGGAAGACTCTGGGCCTCTCCTCTCTGGGAGACAGGCCTGGCAGGGAGCCCAGGCCCAAGCCCGCAGGCCGCCGGTGGGAAAGGCCAGGGTTCCCCTGACCGAAGGTGGAGGTGACGGCGATGGGAGACAGCTTGTCCGTGACCATTGCCGTGGGAGAGACCTGCAGGGCAACGCCGGCCGGCCGGCCCTAGGTAGGCCGCCTGCTTGACGAGGCCTCGGGGACTTTGGTTGGCGAGGAACCCCTGTCTGTCTTCAGAGGGAGCCGGCAGCCTGGCCCAACCCAGACCCTTGGCCTGGACCAGGTGAGCTCTCGGATGGAGAGGGGGTCTCCCAGCAGTCCCCGATCTGGCCCAGGGGTCCCTTCCCCCACAGCCCCTTGGGCAAGGGGCCCTGCCCCTCCCCCTGCCTTGGAATTCAGCCCTCTGCCCTGCAGCCAGTGTGAGGAAGGAACCATTCCTACCCAACAGTGGCCCCTAGCGGTGGAAGTCGTGGCTCTGACTTTGGGCAAGGGAGCCGCTTTCCTGTTCCTGCAGCTTCTTCTGTCTCTTGGCTTTTCAGCAGCCATCCAGGGGAGAACACCTGTCCAGGACACAATAGCAGAGCTTCTCTTCTAGCCCAGTCCCCAGCCAGCAGGCTCCTCCCACGTCAGGGGTCCGCCAGCCCTTCCATGCCCGTGGGCTCCTGGTGGCATTCGGTGTCTAGGTTTCGGAACCCCGTTTCCCCCAGCGCTTGAGGTTTCCTTGGCAGTGGACACGCTGCCCGGGCTGCATCCGGCGGGTCTGGGCAGGATGCCTATCGGCCGCATCTGTCCCGGCACTGCCACTGGGGACAACTGCCGGGTGGAGCAAAGGCCCCCTCATCGGTCACAACTGTCTTGCCACTCCCGGCCTTGGGCACCTCCCGCCAGCGGCCACCGTCTCCAGAGCAACCAGGCGGGGCGGGGTCGGGGCGAGTGTGCGGGGGCCGGGGTGAGGGGCGCCTGCGCGCCTGGGCGGCGGTGGGCGTGGCCGGCCCAGGGCGCTGGGGCGCCTGCGCCCTGGTCCCGGCTCGGGGCGTCGGAGAGCGGTCAACGGCGGCGCGAGAGGCCCGGCGCCTGCCCCCCGGCGCCGGCTGGGCGCCCCGAGAAGAGGGGGTGGGGCGGAGGCAGCGGATGGAGCGAGAGGGGGCTTGGATCCCACAGGGCTGTTGGATGCGCTTCTCCCGCTGGCAGGTGTCGGCACTAATTGCTTCCCTCCGTGGCGAGGGCCATCTTCTCCCTCTCAGCTGCCCTGGGCAAGTCCAAGAACCTGAGCGCAGGTGGTGCACCTGGGCTGAGGCTCAGGTCCCAGCTGGCACGGGGCCTGTCCAGAGACATGCAGGAATATGTCTCCTGAGCACGCACAAACCCAGTGCCAGGCTCAGCTGCAGCCAAAGTGACCGAAGAGGCACGGGGCGGGAGGCCCCTCTGCAACCGACGCCCCCCAGGCAAGAGCACGGATTCCCAAGTAGGGCCCACCGGCAGGGCCCTGGGGCCCAGAGCCACCTGCCATCCGCGTAGACCCGGGTGTCCCCGCAGCCCTCAGGAGCACCAGTGCCCAGGGCTTTATCGACTAGGCAGCTGCGCCAAGGCCAGAAGGGCTATCTGCTTTCGGGTGGAAATCTTGACAGGATACCTGTGGAACTGCCTGCTAGTGTAGCTAGGAAGGACAATCAATAGGAAAATCACCTGGTTGCGTGGCGTGCTCTGGCCGAGCGAAATGTGCTGAAGAGGACGGGTTCTTATTTATTTATTTATTTATTTATTTATTTATTTATTTATTTATTTATTTATTTATTTTTAAAAAGTGATGGTTACGACTCCAGTCAGGGCCCAAACAAGCCATACGTCCGCTTCGGACGGTCACCATGGCTGCTGAGAATGTCCCTGGTCCATGGAACACCTGGACCTGTAAGCCCACTTGACCGCAGTGCCTCAAGGGAGCAGAAACGATTTCCACGGAAAAGTCTCACCACCCAATAGGTACGCAGTGCCGATTTGCGTCCCCAGAGCCCAGAGAAAAGGAAATCGCTCGTTCCTACGGTCCGAAAGAGGAGGGCGAGAGGAGAAAGGGCTGGCTCATTGGTAGGGGTCGTAGGGGTGCGCAGGGGCCCCTCTCATGCCAGAAAAGAAACACAGAGAAAGAGAGGTCAGGGAGAAGGCAGCGGGAAGACTCTGGGCCTCTCCTCTCTGGGAGACAGGCCTGGCAGGGAGCCCAGGCCCAAGCCCGCAGGCCGCCGGTGGGAAAGGCCAGGGTTCCCCTGACCGAAGGTGGAGGTGACGGCGATGGGAGACAGCTTGTCCGTGACCATTGCCGTGGGAGAGACCTGCAGGGCAACGCCGGCCGGCCGGCCCTAGGTAGGCCGCCTGCTTGACGAGGCCTCGGGGACTTTGGTTGGCGAGGAACCCCTGTCTGTCTTCAGAGGGAGCCGGCAGCCTGGCCCAACCCAGACCCTTGGCCTGGACCAGGTGAGCTCTCGGATGGAGAGGGGGTCTCCCAGCAGTCCCCGATCTGGCCCAGGGGTCCCTTCCCCCACAGCCCCTTGGGCAAGGGGCCCTGCCCCTCCCCCTGCCTTGGAATTCAGCCCTCTGCCCTGCAGCCAGTGTGAGGAAGGAACCATTCCTACCCAACAGTGGCCCCTAGCGGTGGAAGTCGTGGCTCTGACTTTGGGCAAGGGAGCCGCTTTCCTGTTCCTGCAGCTTCTTCTGTCTCTTGGCTTTTCAGCAGCCATCCAGGGGAGAACACCTGTCCAGGACACAATAGCAGAGCTTCTCTTCTAGCCCAGTCCCCAGCCAGCAGGCTCCTCCCACGTCAGGGGTCCGCCAGCCCTTCCATGCCCGTGGGCTCCTGGTGGCATTCGGTGTCTAGGTTTCGGAACCCCGTTTCCCCCAGCGCTTGAGGTTTCCTTGGCAGTGGACACGCTGCCCGGGCTGCATCCGGCGGGTCTGGGCAGGATGCCTATCGGCCGCATCTGTCCCGGCACTGCCACTGGGGACAACTGCCGGGTGGAGCAAAGGCCCCCTCATCGGTCACAACTGTCTTGCCACTCCCGGCCTTGGGCACCTCCCGCCAGCGGCCACCGTCTCCAGAGCAACCAGGCGGGGCGGGGTCGGGGCGAGTGTGCGGGGGCCGGGGTGAGGGGCGCCTGCGCGCCTGGGCGGCGGTGGGCGTGGCCGGCCCAGGGCGCTGGGGCGCCTGCGCCCTGGTCCCGGCTCGGGGCGTCGGAGAGCGGTCAACGGCGGCGCGAGAGGCCCGGCGCCTGCCCCCCGGCGCCGGCTGGGCGCCCCGAGAAGAGGGGGTGGGGCGGAGGCAGCGGATGGAGCGAGAGGGGGCTTGGATCCCACAGGGCTGTTGGATGCGCTTCTCCCGCTGGCAGGTGTCGGCACTAATTGCTTCCCTCCGTGGCGAGGGCCATCTTCTCCCTCTCAGCTGCCCTGGGCAAGTCCAAGAACCTGAGCGCAGGTGGTGCACCTGGGCTGAGGCTCAGGTCCCAGCTGGCACGGGGCCTGTCCAGAGACATGCAGGAATATGTCTCCTGAGCACGCACAAACCCAGTGCCAGGCTCAGCTGCAGCCAAAGTGACCGAAGAGGCACGGGGCGGGAGGCCCCTCTGCAACCGACGCCCCCCAGGCAAGAGCACGGATTCCCAAGTAGGGCCCACCGGCAGGGCCCTGGGGCCCAGAGCCACCTGCCATCCGCGTAGACCCGGGTGTCCCCGCAGCCCTCAGGAGCACCAGTGCCCAGGGCTTTATCGACTAGGCAGCTGCGCCAAGGCCAGAAGGGCTATCTGCTTTCGGGTGGAAATCTTGACAGGATACCTGTGGAACTGCCTGCTAGGGTAGCTAGGAAGGACAATCAATAGGAAAATCACCTGGTTGCGTGGCGTGCTCTGGCCGAGCGAAATGTGCTGAAGAGGACGGGTTCTTATTTATTTATTTATTTATTTATTTATTTATTTATTTATTTATTTATTTATTTTTAAAAAGTGATGGTTACGACTCCAGTCAGGGCCCAAACAAGCCATACGTCCGCTTCGGACGGTCACCATGGCTGCTGAGAATGTCCCTGGTCCATGGAACACCTGGACCTGTAAGCCCACTTGACCGCAGTGCCTCAAGGGAGCAGAAACGATTTCCACGGAAAAGTCTCACCACCCAATAGGTACGCAGTGCCGATTTGCGTCCCCAGAGCCCAGAGAAAAGGAAATCGCTCGTTCCTACGGTCCGAAAGAGGAGGGCGAGAGGAGAAAGGGCTGGCTCATTGGTAGGGGTCGTAGGGGTGCGCAGGGGCCCCTCTCATGCCAGAAAAGAAACACAGAGAAAGAGAGGTCAGGGAGAAGGCAGCGGGAAGACTCTGGGCCTCTCCTCTCTGGGAGACAGGCCTGGCAGGGAGCCCAGGCCCAAGCCCGCAGGCCGCCGGTGGGAAAGGCCAGGGTTCCCCTGACCGAAGGTGGAGGTGACGGCGATGGGAGACAGCTTGTCCGTGACCATTGCCGTGGGAGAGACCTGCAGGGCAACGCCGGCCGGCCGGCCCTAGGTAGGCCGCCTGCTTGACGAGGCCTCGGGGACTTTGGTTGGCGAGGAACCCCTGTCTGTCTTCAGAGGGAGCCGGCAGCCTGGCCCAACCCAGACCCTTGGCCTGGACCAGGTGAGCTCTCGGATGGAGAGGGGGTCTCCCAGCAGTCCCCGATCTGGCCCAGGGGTCCCTTCCCCCACAGCCCCTTGGGCAAGGGGCCCTGCCCCTCCCCCTGCCTTGGAATTCAGCCCTCTGCCCTGCAGCCAGTGTGAGGAAGGAACCATTCCTACCCAACAGTGGCCCCTAGCGGTGGAAGTCGTGGCTCTGACTTTGGGCAAGGGAGCCGCTTTCCTGTTCCTGCAGCTTCTTCTGTCTCTTGGCTTTTCAGCAGCCATCCAGGGGAGAACACCTGTCCAGGACACAATAGCAGAGCTTCTCTTCTAGCCCAGTCCCCAGCCAGCAGGCTCCTCCCACGTCAGGGGTCCGCCAGCCCTTCCATGCCCGTGGGCTCCTGGTGGCATTCGGTGTCTAGGTTTCGGAACCCCGTTTCCCCCAGCGCTTGAGGTTTCCTTGGCAGTGGACACGCTGCCCGGGCTGCATCCGGCGGGTCTGGGCAGGATGCCTATCGGCCGCATCTGTCCCGGCACTGCCACTGGGGACAACTGCCGGGTGGAGCAAAGGCCCCCTCATCGGTCACAACTGTCTTGCCACTCCCGGCCTTGGGCACCTCCCGCCAGCGGCCACCGTCTCCAGAGCAACCAGGCGGGGCGGGGTCGGGGCGAGTGTGCGGGGGCCGGGGTGAGGGGCGCCTGCGCGCCTGGGCGGCGGTGGGCGTGGCCGGCCCAGGGCGCTGGGGCGCCTGCGCCCTGGTCCCGGCTCGGGGCGTCGGAGAGCGGTCAACGGCGGCGCGAGAGGCCCGGCGCCTGCCCCCCGGCGCCGGCTGGGCGCCCCGAGAAGAGGGGGTGGGGCGGAGGCAGCGGATGGAGCGAGAGGGGGCTTGGATCCCACAGGGCTGTTGGATGCGCTTCTCCCGCTGGCAGGTGTCGGCACTAATTGCTTCCCTCCGTGGCGAGGGCCATCTTCTCCCTCTCAGCTGCCCTGGGCAAGTCCAAGAACCTGAGCGCAGGTGGTGCACCTGGGCTGAGGCTCAGGTCCCAGCTGGCACGGGGCCTGTCCAGAGACATGCAGGAATATGTCTCCTGAGCACGCACAAACCCAGTGCCAGGCTCAGCTGCAGCCAAAGTGACCGAAGAGGCACGGGGCGGGAGGCCCCTCTGCAACCGACGCCCCCCAGGCAAGAGCACGGATTCCCAAGTAGGGCCCACCGGCAGGGCCCTGGGGCCCAGAGCCACCTGCCATCCGCGTAGACCCGGGTGTCCCCGCAGCCCTCAGGAGCACCAGTGCCCAGGGCTTTATCGACTAGGCAGCTGCGCCAAGGCCAGAAGGGCTATCTGCTTTCGGGTGGAAATCTTGACAGGATACCTGTGGAACTGCCTGCTAGGGTAGCTAGGAAGGACAATCAATAGGAAAATCACCTGGTTGCGTGGCGTGCTCTGGCCGAGCGAAATGTGCTGAAGAGGACGGGTTCTTATTTATTTATTTATTTATTTATTTATTTATTTATTTATTTATTTATTTATTTTTAAAAAGTGATGGTTACGACTCCAGTCAGGGCCCAAACAAGCCATACGTCCGCTTCGGACGGTCACCATGGCTGCTGAGAATGTCCCTGGTCCATGGAACACCTGGACCTGTAAGCCCACTTGACCGCAGTGCCTCAAGGGAGCAGAAACGATTTCCACGGAAAAGTCTCACCACCCAATAGGTACGCAGTGCCGATTTGCGTCCCCAGAGCCCAGAGAAAAGGAAATCGCTCGTTCCTACGGTCCGAAAGAGGAGGGCGAGAGGAGAAAGGGCTGGCTCATTGGTAGGGGTCGTAGGGGTGCGCAGGGGCCCCTCTCATGCCAGAAAAGAAACACAGAGAAAGAGAGGTCAGGGAGAAGGCAGCGGGAAGACTCTGGGCCTCTCCTCTCTGGGAGACAGGCCTGGCAGGGAGCCCAGGCCCAAGCCCGCAGGCCGCCGGTGGGAAAGGCCAGGGTTCCCCTGACCGAAGGTGGAGGTGACGGCGATGGGAGACAGCTTGTCCGTGACCATTGCCGTGGGAGAGACCTGCAGGGCAACGCCGGCCGGCCGGCCCTAGGTAGGCCGCCTGCTTGACGAGGCCTCGGGGACTTTGGTTGGCGAGGAACCCCTGTCTGTCTTCAGAGGGAGCCGGCAGCCTGGCCCAACCCAGACCCTTGGCCTGGACCAGGTGAGCTCTCGGATGGAGAGGGGGTCTCCCAGCAGTCCCCGATCTGGCCCAGGGGTCCCTTCCCCCACAGCCCCTTGGGCAAGGGGCCCTGCCCCTCCCCCTGCCTTGGAATTCAGCCCTCTGCCCTGCAGCCAGTGTGAGGAAGGAACCATTCCTACCCAACAGTGGCCCCTAGCGGTGGAAGTCGTGGCTCTGACTTTGGGCAAGGGAGCCGCTTTCCTGTTCCTGCAGCTTCTTCTGTCTCTTGGCTTTTCAGCAGCCATCCAGGGGAGAACACCTGTCCAGGACACAATAGCAGAGCTTCTCTTCTAGCCCAGTCCCCAGCCAGCAGGCTCCTCCCACGTCAGGGGTCCGCCAGCCCTTCCATGCCCGTGGGCTCCTGGTGGCATTCGGTGTCTAGGTTTCGGAACCCCGTTTCCCCCAGCGCTTGAGGTTTCCTTGGCAGTGGACACGCTGCCCGGGCTGCATCCGGCGGGTCTGGGCAGGATGCCTATCGGCCGCATCTGTCCCGGCACTGCCACTGGGGACAACTGCCGGGTGGAGCAAAGGCCCCCTCATCGGTCCACAACTGTCTTGCCACTCCCGGGCCTTGGGCACCTCCCGCAGCGGCCACCGTCTCCAGAGCAACCAGGCGGGGCGGGGGTCGGGGCGAGTGTGCGGGGGCCGGGGTGGAGGGGCGCCTGCGCGCCTGGGCGGCGGTGGGCGTGGCCGGCCCAGGGCGCTGGGGCGCCTGCGCCCTGGTCCCGGCTCGGGGCGTCGGGAGAGCGGTCAACGGCGGCGCGAGAGGCCCGGCGCCTGCCCCCCGGCGCCGGCTGGGCGCCCCGAGAAGAGGGGGTGGGGCGGAGGCAGCGGATGGAGCGAGAGGGGGCTTGGATCCCACAGGGCTGTTGGATGCGCTTCTCCCGCTGGCAGGTGTCGGCACTAATTGCTTCCCTCCGTGGCGAGGGCCATCTTCTCCCTCTCAGCTGCCCTGGGCAAGTCCAAGAACCTGAGCGCAGGTGGTGCACCTGGGCTGAGGCTCAGGTCCCAGCTGGCACGGGGCCTGTCCAGAGACATGCAGGAATATGTCTCCTGAGCACGCACAAACCCAGTGCCAGGCTCAGCTGCAGCCAAAGTGACCGAAGAGGCACGGGGCGGGAGGCCCCTCTGCAACCGACGCCCCCCAGGCAAGAGCACGGATTCCCAAGTAGGGCCCACCGGCAGGGCCCTGGGGCCCAGAGCCACCTGCCATCCGCGTAGACCCGGGTGTCCCCGCAGCCCTCAGGAGCACCAGTGCCCAGGGCTTTATCGACTAGGCAGCTGCGCCAAGGCCAGAAGGGCTATCTGCTTTCGGGTGGAAATCTTGACAGGATACCTGTGGAACTGCCTGCTAGGGTAGCTAGGAAGGGACAATCAATAGGAAAATCACCTGGTTGCGTGGCGTGCTCTGGCCGAGCGAAATGTGCTGAAGAGGACGGGTTCTTATTTATTTATTTATTTATTTATTTATTTATTTATTTATTTATTTATTTATTTTTAAAAAGTGATGGTTACGACTCCAGTCAGGGCCCAAACAAGCCATACGTCGCTTCGGACGGTCACCATGGCTGCTGAGAATGTCCCTGGTCCATGGAACACCTGGACCTGTAAGCCCACTTGACCGCAGTGCCTCAAGGGAGCAGAAACGATTTCCACGGAAAAGTCTCACCACCCAATAGGTACGCAGTGCCGATTTGCGTCCCCAGAGCCCAGAGAAAAGGAAATCGCTCGTTCCTACGGTCCGAAAGAGGAGGGCGAGAGGAGAAAGGGCTGGCTCATTGGTAGGGGTCGTAGGGGTGCGCAGGGGCCCCTCTCATGCCAGAAAAGAAACACAGAGAAAGAGAGGTCAGGGAGAAGGCAGCGGGAAGACTCTGGGCCTCTCCTCTCTGGGAGACAGGCCTGGCAGGGAGCCCAGGCCCAAGCACGCAGGCCGCCAGTGGGAAAGGCCAGGGTTCCCCTGACCGAAGGTGGAGGTGACGGCGATGGGAGACAGCTTGTCCGTGACCATTGCCGTGGGAGAGACCTGCAGGGCAACGCCGGCCGGCCGGCCCTAGGTAGGCCGCCTGCTTGACGAGGCCTCGGGGACTTTGGTTGGCGAGGAACCCCTGTCTGTCTTCAGAGGGAGCCGGCAGCCTGGCCCAACCCAGACCCTTGGCCTGGACCAGGTGAGCTCTCGGATGGAGAGGGGGGTCTCCAGCAGTCCCCGATCTGGCCCAGGGGTCCCCTTCCCCACAGCCCCTTGGGCAAGGGGCCCTGCCCCTCCCCCTGCCTTGGAATTCAGCCCTCTGCCCTGCAGCCAGTGTGAGGAAGGAACCATTCCTACCCAACAGTGGCCCCTAGCGGTGGAAGTCGTGGCTCTGACTTTGGGCAAGGGAGCCGCTTTCCTGTTCCTGCAGCTTCTTCTGTCTCTTGGCTTTTCAGCAGCCATCCAGGGGAGAACACCTGTCCAGGACACAATAGCAGAGCTTCTCTTCTAGCCCAGTCCCCAGCCAGCAGGCTCCTCCCACGTCAGGGGTCCGCCAGCCCTTCCATGCCCGTGGGCTCCTGGTGGCATTCGGTGTCTAGGTTTCGGAACCCCGTTTCCCCCAGCGCTTGAGGTTTCCTTGGCAGTGGACACGCTGCCCGGGCTGCATCCGGCGGGTCTGGGCAGGATGCCTATCGGCCGCATCTGTCCCGGCACTGCCACTGGGGACAACTGCCGGGTGGAGCAAAGGCCCCCTCATCGGTCACAACTGTCTTGCCACTCCCGGCCTTGGGCACCTCCCGCCAGCGGCCACCGTCTCCAGAGCAACCAGGCGGGGCGGGGTCGGGGCGAGTGTGCGGGGGCCGGGGTGAGGGGCGCCTGCGCGCCTGGGCGGCGGTGGGCGTGGCCGGCCCAGGGCGCTGGGGCGCCTGCGCCCTGGTCCCGGCTCGGGGCGTCGGAGAGCGGTCAACGGCGGCGCGAGAGGCCCGGCGCCTGCCCCCCGGCGCCGGCTGGGCGCCCCGAGAAGAGGGGGTGGGGCGGAGGCAGCGGATGGAGCGAGAGGGGGCTTGGATCCCACAGGGCTGTTGGATGCGCTTCTCCCGCTGGCAGGTGTCGGCACTAATTGCTTCCCTCCGTGGCGAGGGCCATCTTCTCCCTCTCAGCTGCCCTGGGCAAGTCCAAGAACCTGAGCGCAGGTGGTGCACCTGGGCTGAGGCTCAGGTCCCAGCTGGCACGGGGCCTGTCCAGAGACATGCAGGAATATGTCTCCTGAGCACGCACAAACCCAGTGCCAGGCTCAGCTGCAGCCAAAGTGACCGAAGAGGCACGGGGCGGGAGGCCCCTCTGCAACCGACGCCCCCCAGGCAAGAGCACGGATTCCCAAGTAGGGCCCACCGGCAGGGCCCTGGGGCCCAGAGCCACCTGCCATCCGCGTAGACCCGGGTGTCCCCGCAGCCCTCAGGAGCACCAGTGCCCAGGGCTTTATCGACTAGGCAGCTGCGCCAAGGCCAGAAGGGCTATCTGCTTTCGGGTGGAAATCTTGACAGGATACCTGTGGAACTGCCTGCTAGTGTAGCTAGGAAGGACAATCAATAGGAAAATCACCTGGTTGGCGTGGCGTGCTCTGGCCGAGCGAAATGTGCTGAAGAGGACGGGTTCTTATTTATTTATTTATTTATTTATTTATTTATTTATTTATTTATTTATTTATTTATTTATTTATTTTTAAAAAGTGATGGTTACGACTCCAGTCAGGGCCCAAACAAGCCATACGTCCGCTTCGGACGGTCACCATGGCTGCTGAGAATGTCCCTGGTCCATGGAACACCTGGACCTGTAAGCCCACTTGACCGCAGTGCCTCAAGGGAGCAGAAACGATTTCCACGGAAAAGTCCTCACCACCCAATAGGTACGCAGTGCCGATTTGCGTCCCCAGAGCCCAGAGAAAAGGAAATCGCTCGTTCCTACGGTCCGAAAGAGGAGGGCGAGAGGAGAAAGGGCTGGCTCATTGGTAGGGGTCGTAGGGGGTGCGCAGGGGCCCCTCTCATGCCAGAAAAGAAACACAGAGAAAGAGAGGTCAGGGAGAAGGCAGCGGGAAGACTCTGGGCCTCTCCTCTCTGGGAGACAGGCCTGGCAGGGAGCCCAGGCCCAAGCCCGCAGGCCGCCGGTGGGAAAGGCCAGGGTTCCCCTGACCGAAGGTGGAGGTGACGGCGATGGGAGACAGCTTGTCCGTGACCATTGCCGTGGGAGAGACCTGCAGGGCAACGCCGGCCGGCCGGCCCTAGGTAGGCCGCCTGCTTGACGAGGCCTCGGGGACTTTGGTTGGCGAGGAACCCCTGTCTGTCTTCAGAGGGAGCCGGCAGCCTGGCCCAACCCAGACCCTTGGCCTGGACCAGGTGAGCTCTCGGATGGAGAGGGGGGTCTCCCAGCAGTCCCCGATCTGGCCCAGGGGTCCCTTCCCCCACAGCCCCTTGGGCAAGGGGCCCTGCCCCTCCCCCTGCCTTGGAATTCAGCCCTCTGCCCTGCAGCCAGTGTGAGGAAGGAACCATTCCTACCCAACAGTGGCCCCTAGCGGTGGAAGTCGTGGCTCTGACTTTGGGCAAGGGAGCCGCTTTCCTGTTCCTGCAGCTTCTTCTGTCTCTTGGCTTTTCAGCAGCCATCCAGGGGAGAACACCTGTCCAGGACACAATAGCAGAGCTTCTCTTCTAGCCCAGTCCCCAGCCAGCAGGCTCCTCCCACGTCAGGGGTCCGCCAGCCCTTCCATGCCCGTGGGCTCCTGGTGGCATTCGGTGTCTAGGTTTCGGAACCCCGTTTCCCCCAGCGCTTGAGGTTTCCTTGGCAGTGGACACGCTGCCCGGGCTGCATCCGGCGGGTCTGGGCAGGATGCCTATCGGCCGCATCTGTCCCGGCACTGCCACTGGGGACAACTGCCGGGTGGAGCAAAGGCCCCCTCATCGGTCACAACTGTCTTGCCACTCCCGG
>NW_026688478.1:0-48687 GCF_030445035.2 Dasypus novemcinctus
CAGGCAGTGATACGTAAGTGGTAGTTTTATGTGTTAACTTCTAAGAACCTTCCTTAAAAGACAGCTGGTAGAGGGGGTGTAGCTCAGTGGTTGACCACCTGCTTCTCATGTATGAGGTCCTGGTTCGTTCCTGGAATCTCATAAAAAAAAAAAAAGACAGCTGGTATATATCCTTTGTCCCTTCTTTCTTTGCACCTTCTACATCCTGCTGCCTGGACAGCCACATGGGGCCATCATAATGAAATAAAGTCGTTTTTGTACAGACAACAGTCCAAAAAGAAGTCAGGGAAGAGATGCTTTGAGACATTATTTAAAGTCCTAAAAGTAAATAATAGAAGAAGGAAATAAATATGTGCCTGTCAGGAATTGGAGAAAGAAGGGAGATGGTAAAAGCAAGCTAAATTCATCATCTTTTACTGCTGGGAGTCAGGAGTTACTGTTTAAACCTGATCAAGTAGGTACAGAGACATAGGCATATTTTCTAGCATTGTAGAAGTACTATCAGGGAAGTTTAAAAGAGAAGTCGTTTATAATTGTTACTTCTGGGGAGTGGGCCTCAGAGTTGCTGGAGGGAGACTAAGTTTTCATTTTGTACCTTTCATATGGTTTAAGTGTATATTTGTACATCAGAAAACCTCTGAAAGACAAATTCCTAACTCTTAAAGGTGTGCGCTTGCAGGGAGGGTCTGGGGACAGACTAAGGTTTCACTTTATAACCTTCCACATTGTTTGGTTTTCTAAAAATAATGTTTTTAAAAAATTTTTATTTTTTATTTTTTTGAGGTACTAGGCCCGGGATTGAACCTGGGGCCTCATATATGGGAATCTGGTACTCAATCACTGAGCTACACCAGCTCGCTAATAACTTATTTTTGCTTAAAAAAAAATTAATGTATATTTTTTTTAAGGAAAGGAGGAGGGGAGGAAGGGAAAATAGCAGAAGTGGTCTGCAGTCCCAAAAATGGACCCCCAGCTGGGCGAAACTGCAAAGACTCACTCCCCTGGTAGTGGAATCAGTTGTTTCTTAGCAAATCTGATTGCCCCTGATTTCACTGCCTGGAATTATCTCATCCATTGTCCTCCATGGCCAGACCTGGGAGGAGTTTAAAGAGAATTCCCCTCCCGGGAGGTATCCTGCTCAAGTGTCCCAGTTCCTGCTGGCATAGGTAGAGCAGAATTACTGCAGGGCTGAGCAATCAGAAGTCTCTATTTGCCAGGCTTGGGGTTTATCTGGTGGCACAACGCCCTTTGAATCCTAGTCGGCTGGCTGCCATTTCAGTTCCTGGGGATGCCATGTAAGTAAGCAATGCCAGAAATCTTATCCAGTTGTGAAATTTGATTCTGAACTTGGCTCTTGAGGTTTCTGTCTCTTAGCAACTAGCCTGGTACTGACTGTCCACCTAGGTCTTAAGTTTCTTCCTTGTATATAGACAGCTGGTGTTGACTGCCCAGTGTCTTTTCTGGGACTGAGACCTTGAATTTCCTTTGGGGAACTGCTTCTCCTCCTTCCCTTCTCAAGCAAGAGATTGAATCTGGGATTGCTTTTATCCCCCAAATATAGGGGTGTGCCAATCAGTATATTCCCATCTGCCTAGACAAAATGGTAGCCAAGGATGTGCTCATGTTCTAAGGCAGTCCAGTCAGAGCAGATCTCAGGGCTTTTGCTGGGAGTGCTGAGATGGGGACTTTTCTTTCCTTCTGGTATTGAACAAGGAATTTGGTGGCCGCAGGAGCTGCTGCGTGAGGGAGCCTGAGGGGACTTATCCAACACTGAAGAAGCAGAGCAGAGAGATTTAAACAATAACAACAACAGTTTTATGGTCACAATGGATCATTTTACCTGCCTACTCCTAACTTTAACAGTAGAGAAGAAAATTAGGTTTTGTAATTCCTTCAAGCACACAATTGTCTCTCAGTTGTCTGAGATCATTGGCCATAAGCAGATTGGATCTTCCTTAACAAAGCTAATTATTCAAATTTCTCTACTAAATAGTCCAGGTTAAAAGGAAGATTTTTGTTATCTTGTAGCACCTTACTAGAAAAGACAGAAATATATCACATTCAATATATAAATATTTTTCTGTCAAGTCCCCAATAATTCCAATATCATGGGGAACATAGACTGAGTCCTAAGGTACAAAAGGCAATGGTAAGACCAGCTGATCCATTCTGATTTGTGGTGGCTTGGAGCTGTGTACCCCAGAAAAACATGTTCTTAAACTTCATCCTTTCCTGTGGGTGTGGACCCTTATAAATAGCACCTTCTGATGAGGTTACTTCAGTTAAGGCGTGGCCCAGTTGAATGAAGTTGGGTGTTAAGACCGTCTAGGGAAGGCCTCAGGGAAAAAAAATAGGGGGCAGCCAGAAGCTGGAAGCCAACAGAACAGAGAAGCCGGGAGAGCCACCATGTGCACTGCCATGCTGACAGAAGAGCCAAGGACCAAGGACCACCTGCAGCCAGCTCCAGAAGGCATAGTCTTCTGGGAGAAAGCATCACCTTGATGACGCCTTGGTTTTGGTCTTCTCCTAGCCTCAAAACCATGAGCCAATAAGTTCCCAGTGTTGAAGCCAACCCATTGCACAGCATTTGGTTTAGCATCCAGGAAACTAAAACAGCATGGTAGTGAAATAATTAATGAAGAAGTTGAGCAAAGCAACCAGATGCAAGTTAAATATACAGAAACCAATGACTATGTAAATCAACAATTACCAATTAGAAAAAGCTAATTAATAATATCTCGTTTTCAATTAAAAGAAAAATATGTGACTATGTAAGAATAAATCTAAAGGAAAGCCTAAGACGGCAACAGAGTAGGAGGCTCTAACCATCAGCTCGTTCCACAGGGCAGCTAATAATCAGCTAGGATCGATCCGGATCAACTGTTTGGGGGACTCTGGAGACCAGAAGAACATAGTGCACCATCCAGGGAAGAACAGGAAAAGGAGACTGACCATCTGCAGTGAAGATTAGTGAGCAGATTCCTCCCCACTGCAGAGGCGGTGGCCTACCCTCCACTGGCGAGGCAGCTGCCTCCAGACCCACTCCCTGGCTGGAAGCAGACAATCTCTTTCCCAAAAGCAGGGCAGGGGAAGTGGCCTGGCAGCAACTACAGCTATTGATTGGCACATTCAGTTACCTGGATTCCAGTCTTGAGCTCAGCTGAAGTTTAAACCTGCTCAAGCCACCAAGAAGCCAGCAGCATTTGTGCTGTCTCCATCCCTGGCAGGAGTGGGAACAGAGATGACTGCAAAACACACCAGTCCCCTGGGACACAAGGATCAGATCCAGCACACCCAGTTAGGCCCCCACACCCAACAGGAGTGGAAATTAGGTGCAGTTTGCACTTTCTCGGGCAGAGCAGGCAGATTCACACTGGGCCCCAACACCTCCTGGAAAGAGAGGAAGCATGCATTCTCTCACGGGCAGTGTGGGCAGATTCACCCCACCCTCCTTGAAGGGCTGCTGCTCACTGGGCCCCAAGGCACCCTTGGACAGAGAGGAAGTACACACTCTTTTGGGTGGTGTGGGCAGATTCACACCACCCGCCTTGAAAGGCTGCTGCACTTTCATTCCCAAGGTGCCCCAAGAAGGAGAGGAACCAAAAGCATTCTGATCAATCTTTCTCAAGACAGTGCAGGCAGTCACCTCACCAACCTGGGGGGCGGGGGGAGGGTGCGGCGGGCAGCACAGGGGGTGGCAGTTGATCAGAGAACCCAGATCTCAGGGGCTGGGAGCTGTGCAACCTCAGCCTCAGCTATGCCCCCACCAGAAGCTAGGTCAGCAGAGAATTAAAGGCACAGTATAACCTTAGGACAGCAGAAACAGCTCGATAAAGAGTGCTACCTGCTGGGTACTTTAGGAGAGCCTGGATTGGGAGAGACACCAAAGAGAAGATTACAGGCCTTTAGGGTCTCTTCTCCAGAGCACATTGGAATCTATCTACATTCCCTTCATAGGTCCCCTGAGCCCATTTTGACCAGGAAACCAGAGCTGGGAAGGTTGTCCCAAGAGGGGGGGACACTTCTACAAAAATTAACACTCCACAAAAAGCAGCAAGAGAAGACAAAAGAAGTATTAAAAATATAGAGAGGCAAATAAAAACTGAACAGAACAGACTAATATTCACAGAAGATGGACAGAAGAAGCTTTAGCAAAAAGCCAACCAATAAGAAAGCCATAGGCTAAAGAGAGAAAGTGAGCACAGAATAAACACATTTTAAAAATCGGATGCCAGGGAAGCGGGTGTGCTTCAACAGATAGAGCATCCGCCTACCATATAGGAGGCCCAAGGGTTTATACCCAGGGCCTCCTGGCTTGTGTAGTGAGCTGGCCCATGTACAAGGAGTGCCAGCCCATGCAGGGATGCCCCCGTGTAAGGGTACCCCCTGTGCAAGGAGTGCCCCTGTGCAAGTGAAACCGCAGCCCACCCAAGAGTGGTGCCACACACATGAAGAGCTAACACAGCAAGATGATGCAACAAAAAAGAGACACAGATCCCCAGTGCTGCCTGATGAGAATACAAACGGACACAGAAGAACACACAAGGAATGGACACAGAGAGCAGACAATGGAGGATGGGGTGATGGGGAGAAATGAATAAATCTTTTTAAAAAATCAGATGCTACGACATGAGCAAAAAGACACTTAGCCATACTAAGAAACAGGAAGATATGGCCCACCCAAAGGAACAAATTAAACTTTCAGATGAAGCACAGGATTTGAGACAACTAATCACAGATATCCGAACAAATCTCCTTAATAAATTCAATGAGATGAATAAAAAGATTAAGGATATTAAGAAGATAGTAAAAAAACAAACAAACAAACAAAAAAGAAGACAGTGGTTGAACACAAAGAAGAATTTGAAGGTTTGCAAAGAAAAGTAATCAATCTTATGAGAATGAAAGACACAGTGAAAGAGATGAAAAATACATTGGAGGGAAACAGATGTGGCTCAACCATTTGGGCCCCTGTCTACCATATAGGAGGCCCAGGGTTCAATGCCCAGGGCCTCCTGGTGAGGGCAAGCTGGCCCATGCGGGAAGGCTGTCCCACGTGAGAGTGCCAGCCAACATTGAGAGCCGGCACAGCAAGATGACGCAACAAGAGACACAGAGGAGAAAAAATAAGATGTGGCAGACCAGGGAGCTGAGGTGGTGTAAGAGAGTGATCCCCTCTCTCCCACTCCAGAAGGTCCCAGGATTCGTTCCCAGAGCTGCCTAATGAGAATACAAGCAGATACAGAAGAACAAACAGCAAATGGACACAGAGACCAGACAACAAGGGGGGTGTGATTAAGTAAAATAAATCTTAAAAAAAAAAAATACATTGGAGGCATATAATAGATTTGAATTGGTTGAGGACAGAATAAGTGAGCTGGAAGACAGAGCATCTGCATTTGAAAAGACAGGAGAAAAGAATTGAAAAAAATGGAACAGGATCTCTGGGAACTGAATGACAACACAAAATGCAAAAATATATGCACTATAGGTGTCCCAGAAGGAGAAAAGAATGGGAAAAGGGCAGAAAAAATATTTCAGGAAATAATGACCAAAATCTCCCAAACCTTATGAAAGACATAGATATCAATATCCAAGAAGATCAACACACCCAAACAGAATAAATCTGAATAAACCTACTCTGAGACTCCTACTATTCAGAATGTCAAATGCCAGAGATAAAGAGAGAATTCTGAAAGCAGCAAGAGAAAAACAATTCATCGCATACAAGGGACACTCAATAAGACTAAGTACTGCTTTCTCATCAGAAACCATGGAGGTGAGAAGGAAGTGGTATGATATATTAAAGGTTCTGACAGTAAAACTGCCAACCAAGAATTCTTTATTTGGAAAATCTGAGAGTGAATTTAAAGTCTTCACAGATAAACAAAAACTAAAAGTGTATGTCACCAAGAGACTAGATTTACAAGAAATACTAAATGGAATGCTGCAACTTGAAAGGAAAAGATAGGAGAGAGAGACCTGGAGAAGAGTGTAGAAATGAAGATTATTAGTAAGGTAACAAAAAAGGGTAAAACATCAGATAATAGTAAGATAGGTAAACAGAAATTCAAAAGATATAATGGATGAAGTAAGTAATACCTTTACAGTAATATCGTTAAATGTTAATGGATTGAACTCCCCAATCAAAAGATACAAATTGACAAAATGTATGAAAAAAATCAGCCATCTGTATGCTCTCTACAAGAGACTCATCTTACACACACAGACACAAATAGACTGAAAGTTAAAGGGTGGAAAAAGATACTTCATGCAAGCAATAATCAACAAAGAGCTGGAATAAAATTTAAAAAAATAAAAAAAGAGCTGGAGTAGCAATATTATATTAGGACATAGACTTTAAATACAAAACTGCTATAAGAGATAAAGAAGGACATTGTTTATTAATAAAAGGAGCAATTCACCAAGAAGAAATAACAATAATAAATATGTATGCATCTAACCAGGGTGCCCCAAAATACATGAAGCACATACTTGCAAAACTAAAGAGAGAAATAGATGTCTCTATAATAATAGTTGTAGACTTCAATACAACACTCTCATCTTTGTGTAGAACAACTGGACAAAAGATCAATAAGGAAACAGAGGGAAGTGGATATGGCTTAAGGGATAGGGCTTCTGCCTACCATATGGGAGGACCCAGGGCCCCCCTGTTATAAAAGAAGAAGAGAAAGCATGCCTGTATGGTGAGCCAAGTGCCCACATGGCAAGCTGAGTGCCCATGTGAGTGTCTGCGTGGCAAGTCGAGTGCCCATGCGAGTGCCTGCATGGTGAGTTGGTGCCCACGTGGTGAGTCAGTGCCTGTGCACGTGAGTCACGCAGCAAGATGATGATGCAACAAAAGAGAGATAAAGGGGAGAGTTAAGGTGAAGCACAGCAGAAACCAGGACCTGAGGTGGTACAGCTGACAGGGAACCTCTCTCCACATCAGAGGTCTCTAGGATCAAATCCCAGTGAATCCTAGAGGAGAAAGATGAGAATAGAAGACTAAAAGAGAAGTAGATACAGCGAATGGACACAGACAGCAAAAACAGCAGGGCAGGGGGAGGGGGGAGGGGAGGGAGAATAAATAAATAAATAAATAAATCTAAAAAAAATAAGGAAACAGAACTTGTATAATATGATAAATGAACTAGACCTCATAGACATATATAGAACATTGCACCTCAAAACAACAGAATATACATTATTGTCAAGTGCTCATGGATCCTTCTCCAGGATAGACTATATGATGGGTCACAAAACAAGTCTCAATATATTTTTAAAATTTTACAAAGCACTCTCTCTGACCATAATGGAATGAAGCTGGAAATCAATAAAAGGTGAAGAAAGGGCAAACTCACAAATATATGGAGATTAAACAGCACACTCTAAAGTGGGTCAAAGAAGAAATTGCAAGAGAAATCAGAAAACATCTCAAGATGAATAAAAGTGAGAACACAACATATCAAAACCTATGGGATGGGGAAGTGATTGTAGCTCAATCGGTTGGGCTCCTGTCTACCATGTGGGAGGCCCTGGGTTCACATCCCAGGGCCTCCTTGTGAAGGCAGGCTCGCCTGCATGCTGTGGAGAGTCGCTTGGCCTGCAAGTACCACAGAGAGTCAACTCAGCAAGGTGACGCAACAAATAAGGGAGACAAGCAAAAACACAGAAGAGTGTGCAGCGAACGGACACAGAGAGCAGACAGCAAGCAAGTCGCAAGGGGGGAGGGGAAATAAAGTAAATAATAAAAAATACAGACCCAGAAGAATGCATAGCACATGGACACAGAGAGCAGACAGCATGCAAAAAGCCACAAGGGGGGGGGATTAAAAAAAACAAACTATGGGATGCAGCAAAGGCAGTGCTGAGAGGGAAATTTAGAGCCCTCAATGCTTACAACAACAAAAAAAGAAAGAGGGAAGCAGATGTGGCTCAACCACTTGGGCACCCGCCTACCACATGGGAGGTCCCAGGTTCAGGTACCGGTGCCTCCTAAAAGAAGATGAGCAGATGCTGCCTCCTGCTGCAATAGTACTAAATGCTGCTTCCTGCCACAACAGAGCTAGATGCTGCAGCAACAGTGCTAGACTGTGCCCCTGTTGCAACAAGCAGAGGCCACAAGCCAGTAGGCACAGCAGCCCCTGGGGGGCAGACAGGGCTCAGTCCATTGAGCACTCACTTCTCATGTAGGAAGTCCTGGGTTTGGTTCTGGGTACCTCCTGGAGAAGGCAAGCAGACAGAAGAGCAAACCATCTGGGGAAAGTGGAGAATAAATAAAGAAAAACAGAGCTAGACACCGCAGCAACAGAGGTAGACTCTGTCCCTGCCACAACAAGCAGAGGCCACAAGCCAGCAGACACAGCAGCCCGTGGGAGTAGATGTGGCTCAGTCCATTGGGCACTCGCCTCTCATGTGGGAAGTCCTAGGTTTAGTTCCCGGTGCCTCCTGGAGATGGCAAGCAGACAAATGAGTGAACCATCTTGGGGAAGGGGAGATAAATAAAGAAAAATAAAAGTAAATTCTTAAAAAGTTAAAAAAAAAATAGAAGAAGAAGGAGAAGGAGAAAGTGAAGAAGAAGCCAAAATCAAAGACCTAACTGAGCATTTGTAGGAACAAGAAAAAGAACAGCATACTAATCCCAAAGTAAGCAGAAGGAAAGAAATAAAGATTAGTGCAGAAATAAATGAAATTGAGAACAAAAAAACAACAGGATCAATGAAACCAAAAATTGGTTCTTTGAAAAGTCCAACAAAACCGACAAACCCCTAGCTAGAGTGACAGAAAAAAGAGAGAGAAAACACAAATAAATAAAATCAGAAATGAGAGGGGGGTGGGGATTACTACTGACCCCACAGAAATAAAAGAGCTCATAAAAGGATACTATGAACTCCTGTATGCCAACAAACTAGGCAATGTAGGTGAAATGGACAGATTCCTAGAAACACATGTCCAACCTACACTGACCCTAGAAGAAATAAAAGAGCTCAACAAATATACCACAAATGAGATTGAATCGTCATCAAAAACCTCCCAAAAATGAAAATCCCAGGACTAGATGGCTTCACAGGTGAATTCTACCAATCATTCAAAGAATTCATATCATTATTATGCAAACTCTTCTGAAAAAATAGAACAGGCAAGAATACTACCAAACTCATTGAATGAAACCAACATCACCCTAATGCCAAAGCCAGAAAAAGATAACATGAAAGAAGAAAATTTCTTTAATGAATATAGATGCAAAAGTCCTCAACAAGATACTTGCTAATCAAATCCAATAGCACATTAAAAGAACTATACATCATGATCAAGTGGGTTTTATCCCAGGTATGCAAGGGTGATTCAACAGGAGAAAACCAATCAATGTAATACATCACATAACTAAATTGGAGAAGAAAAATCACATGGTCATCTGAATTGACACAGAAAAGGCATTTGACAAACTCTAACATCCTTTCTTGATGAAAATTCTCCAAAAGATAGGAATAGAAGGAAACTTTCTCAACATGATAAAGTGCACGTATGAAAAACCCACAGTTAACATTGTACTTGATTGAGAAAGAAAGCTTTCCCACTGGAAAAAAGCTTTCCATTTCTCTATTGTACTCAATGGAGAAAGAAAGCTTTCCCACTGACATCAGGAACAAGACAAGTATGCCCACTATCACTACCGTTATTCAATATTGTGCTAGAAATTCTACCTAGAGCAAGAAAGAGAAATAAAAGTCATCCAAATAGGAAAGGAAGACATAAAACTTTTACTATTTGCTGATGACATGATCCTATATCTAGAATATCCCAAAAAATCCACAACAAAGCTACTAGAACTAAAAGACAAGTTCAGCAAAGTGTCAGGATATAAGATTAATACACAAAAATCAATAGTGTTTCTACGGGAAACAGACTTTGGCCCAGTGGTTAGGGCGTCCGTCTACCACATGGGAGGCCCGCAGTTCAAGCCCCGGGCCTCCTTGACCCGTGTGGAGCTGGCCCATGCGCAGTGCTGATGCACGCAAGGAGTGCCGTGCCACGCAGGGTGTCCCCCGCGTAGGGGAGCCCCACGCGCAAGGAGTGCACCCATAAGGAGAGCCGCCCAGCGCGAAGGAGGGAGCAGCCTGCCCAGGAATGGCGCCGCCCACACTTCCCATGCCGCTGACGACAACAGAAGCGGACAAAGAAACAAGAAACAAGACGCAGCAAAAAGACACAGAAAACAGACAACCGGGGGAGGGGAGGGGAATTAAATAATAATAAAAAAAAAATCAATAGCGTTTCTATATACTACTAATGAGCAATCTGAGGAGGAAGTCAGGAAAAAAATCCCATTTACAATAGAGACCAAAAGAATCAAATATTTAGGAATAATTTAACCAAGAACATAAAGGACTTATATTCAGAAAACTATGAAACATTGCTAAAAGAAACTAAAGAAGACCTAAATAAATGGAAGGACATTCCACGTTCGTGGATTTAAAAACTAAATAGTGTTAAGATGCCAATTCTGGGAAGTGGACTTGGCCCAGTGCATAGGGTGTCCACCTACCACATGGGAGGTCCACGGTTCAAACCCCAGGCCTCCTTGACCCATGTGGAGCTGGCCCATGCGCAGTGCTGATGCGCGCAAGGAGTGCTGTGCCACGCAGGGGTGTCCCTCGCATAGGGGAGCCCCATGTGCAAGGAGTGCACCCTGTAAGGAGAGCCGCCCAGCATGAAACAAAGTCCAGCCTGCCCAGGAATGGTGCCGCACACACGGAGAGCTGACACAATAAAAAAAGAGGCACAGGTTCCCGTGCCGCTGACAACAACAACTACAACAAAAAAGCGCACAAAAGAAGAACACAGCGAATGGACACAGAGAACAGAAAACTGGGGGGCGGGAAAGGGGAGAGAAATAAATAAAAATAAATAAATAAATCTTAAAAAAAAAAAAAGATGCCAATTCTACCCAAATTTATCTACAGATTGAATGCAATCCCAGTAAATTTCCAACAGACTTTTTTTTTACAGAATTGGAAAGGGCAATTATCAAGTATATTTGGCAAGGTCATAGGTGCCAAATAACCAAAAATTCCTTAAAAAAGAACAAAGTTGGACGACTCTCACACTCTGAATTTAAAGCATATTGCATAGCTACACTGGTAAAAAATAGCATGATCTGGCATAAAGATAGATATGTTGACCAATGGAATAGAATTGAGTGCTCAGAAAAAGATCCTCAAATTTATGGCAAAGTGATCCTCCCCCCAAGATGTCTCCCTCATTTGTCTCCTCGTTGCCTCTTTTCATTGTCTCTGTTCATTGTGTCTGCTCATTGTATCCACTCATTGTGTCTGCTCATCTTCTTTAGAAGGCATCAGGACCCAAACCCAGGACCTCCAATATGGGAGATGGGTGCTCAACTGCTTGAGCCACATCTACTCCTGGCAAAGTTATTTTTGACAAGGCTTCAAGTCCACCCAGCTGGGCCAGAACAGTCTGTTCAACAAATGGTGCTGGGAAACTGGATATCCATATCCAAAAGAAAGGAGGACCCCTATCTCATACCTTTTACAAAAATTAACTCAAAATGGATCAAAGACCTAAATGTAAAAGTGATAACCATAAAACTCCTAGAAGAAAACGGAGGGAAACACCTTCAAGATCCTGTAATAGGTGGTGGTTTCTTAAACCTTATACCCAAAACATGAGCAATGAAAGAAAAAAAAAGAAGGTAAATGGGATCTCCTCAAACTTAAACACTTTTTTTTTTAGATACTAGGGAATGAACCTGGGACCTTGTATTTGGGAAGCCAGCAATCACTGAACCACATTGGCTTCCCTGATTTTTTTTTCTTTCCCCTTGTTCTTTTTGCTTGTTGTTTGTTTTTATTTTTTCAAGAGGAACCAGGAACCAAAATCAGGACCTCCCATGTGGGAGGGGGGCACCTAATCACTTGAGCCACATCTGCTCCCCTTTTTGGTTTTTTAAAAAGTTTTGTTATTTAGGTTTTTTTTCTTATTTTGTTATTTAGGTTTTTAAAATTTTTGTTCATTTTTTGTTTTCATTTTTAAAAATCCTTGTGTGTGTGTGTTTGTAAACACTTGTGCGTCAAAGGATTTTGTCAAGAAAGTAAAAGAGAAGATGGCGTCTGAGTAAGTACACCGTCATCATCTCTCTTACAAAAGACCTGCTGTGTGGTGACGGAGTCCTACAGGAGCAGGCTGTTTCGGGAACCTGCAGAGTGGGAGGTGTCTGGACATTGACCTGGCGAGACTGCAGCAGAATTGGTGTCTGCTCAAGGTAGAACTGTGGGTTTCTAACACTGAACGCAGAAACCGTGGGAAGGTGAATCCCTCCCCACCTACGGCTAAGAGCCGCGGCATTCACTGAGAACTGCTGGTTGTGGGGTGGTGTTTCCAAGCCCCGTGTCCCCCAAATGCGTGAACCCCAAGCCTGTGTTCCCTGAACCCCCGCGGCCCACGCTAAATACCCCAAGTCCACATTCTCCCGGGCCTGTTTCGGGAGCCCAGCACTCCTGGAAATCCATTCCCTCTGGACGTGGACTAAGTCCGGAAGTGGGGGAGTTTAAGGTGCAGAGGGGCCAAGGAGTGCAGGTTCAATTTCCTGGACCCCCTTTTTATTGAGTTTGGAGGAGATATTAGCTGACTTGGGGAGAGCCTAGGAATAGAGAAGAGGCAAATCTAGTGAGAGAGCCCAATTTACCTAAAGGCCGTGGGATAGGAAACTTGGTCTGGGAGACAGTGGAGTCAGAAAATTAACCAGCCCCCTTGTAGCACACCTAAGGGAGAGGGACAGTAGGACATGCCCTACAACTTCCAATAGCATATTTAGGGTTCCTGGCAAGGGGTGGGTGCTCTCTCGGGAAATTAAGAGTTGTTATCTTCTCAGGTGAGTTGGTTCA
This sequence comes from Dasypus novemcinctus, assembly GCF_030445035.2. Classification (NCBI taxonomy): domain Eukaryota; kingdom Metazoa; phylum Chordata; class Mammalia; order Cingulata; family Dasypodidae; genus Dasypus; species Dasypus novemcinctus. Next base: position 12,909 of record NW_026688478.1, read on the forward strand.
CCAGGGACCAATTTGAATTTCCTACAGGATCCCTCACCCAGCCTTCCGGCTGCCCTGGGAGAGAAGGAAGTGAAGAAGGGAGAAAGGGGAAGGTCAGACTCCTAAGCAGTTTATTCAATTGCAAAGAGGATTCTTTGCCTGGGGCCTTGTCTGGTCTTTTCTGTTGGTCTGTTTTCTTGTTTTTTCTTTCTCTTTATCTCCCCACCCCCACTGCCCTTTTTTTCTTTTTCTTTTTTCTCCCCCTCTCTGCTTTTATTTTTCTTCTCTCTTTCTTTCTCCTCCCCCCCCCCCCCTTTTTTTTTCTTTCCTTATATTAGTGCTGCAGGCAAAATTTCTTATTTGTTGTGCTTCCTCATCCTCAATTTTCTCTTTTCTGTGTGTACTGATTTTGGCTACCAACGCTTTCTCCTTTCCTTTACATCATTCTTTCCTCCATCATTTATTGTTTCTCTTACATTCCACCTCTCTGTTTAACCCCCAATATTTCTGACTTTTTATCGCTAATACCTCTAACCTGTTTTCTATCATTTATTCACTCTTTATGTTATTGTCCTCTCTTTTCATTTTCCCTCTGTCCTGCCCACACTGACCTTTTAATTCACAGTACATTCCTCCCCATATTCAGTTTAATATCTCATTATAGGTACTCCACTCTTTTATGGTCATAACTATACACAGCTTCCATGAGTTCTATATACGTTCTCCTAGATCTCACATGGTTCTTCTGCTAACACTCACTATCAACACTACTATTATATTTTTCTTTTCTTACCCCTTTTGCTTTCTCTGGACCTAATATTTTCCTTTGAGGGAACTTAGCCAACAAGAAGGAAATAGAATAAGAAGAAAAAACTGACAAAGAGAAGACTTAACACACACGCAAAAACAACAACTGATTAAACCCCAAGGCTAGAATAAGAAGACAATCAACAGAATAAACCCAACAAGATAAAATGATGACCAGACAGCAACAAAAAACTATAGACCATATGAATAATCAGGAAAACATGGCCCAATACAATGAATAAACTAAAAACCAGGAAAAGAAGTGAAACACCAAACAAGTAATTAAAGCTCCCAAAACATGTATCATGGACCAATTCAATGAAGAGAAGGAAGAGATTAAGCATATTAAGAAAACACTTGGAGAACATACAGAAGAAATTATGATCATGCACAAAAAGATCACAGAGATGATGGGGATCAATAGCACAATCCAAGAAATTAAAAATACACTCTCAGCAAATAATGGCAGATTTGAAGAGGCAGAGAAAAGAATTAATGATGTGGAAGACAGTACATCTGAAATCAAACAGATAGTAGAATTAATCGATAAAAAAATAGAAAAAAATCCAGCAGGGACTTAGGGACCTGAATGACAATGCAAAACGCACAAACATATGCGTTATAGGCATCCCAGGAGGAGAAGAGAAGGGAAAGGGGACAGAAGAGGTGTTGGAGGAAATAATGGCTGAAAACTTCCCAAACCTATTGAGGGAGATGGATGTACATGTCCAGGAAGCACAACACACCCTGAACAGCATAAATCCCAACAGGCCTACCCCAAGACTTATACTTTTCAAATTATCCAATGCACAAGACAAAGAGAAAATACTAAAAGTAGCAAGAGAAAAGAGAACCATCACATACAAGGGAAGCTCCATAAGATTAAGAACTGATCTCTCATCTGAAGCCATGGAGGCAAGAAGGCAGTGGTAGGACATAGTCAAGGTACTAAAAGAAAAGAATTTCCAACCAAGAATACTCTATCCAGCAAAGCTAGCATTAAAAAATGATGGAGAGTTCAAATTATTAACATAAACAGAAACTAAGAGAGTATGCTAACAAGAAACCTGCTCTTCAAGAAATACTAAAGGGAATTCTACAGAAGGAAAGAAACAAACAGGAGAGACAGAGTTGGAGGAGAATGTAAAAACAACTGAAACTACAAAAAGAGAAAAAAATAAAAAAACATAAGACAAACACAAATCCAAAGAAAATATGGTTAATATAAGTAATTCCTTGAAAGTAATAACACTAAATGTCAGTTTGGGGGGTAGGGGAAGCTTGTGAGTGGACACCTAACTGGGTGAAATCTATGATAAGCTGGAGGTAAGTATTTGTACAGGAAAGGGATAAAATGGGGGCATAGGGATACCTTTGGGTGGGGCATTGTGGGCTTGAGGGGGAGCTAGGGAGGGGAGGATGGGTAATATGGCCCAAGAAATTGGGGGGAGGGTGGGGGAACATATGAACATAGGAGATTGGCAGGTATGTGGTTGAGAGTATAATATTGAGAAAACTTTTTCAAAAATATAATAAGGAAGGCTACCTGTTTAAGAGGCTTAAAGGGGAGAATCTGACACAGGACCGGCTTCTAGGGAGTGTGTGAGTGCTCATTTTGTCATAGTGGGTTATATCATTGGGTGGAGACCTATACAATGAGAGTGAAGGTATAACCATGTCCTGGGGAGGACTGATGCCATCAAATAGAGGGAACTGTATCTCTCGAGAGAAATGGTGGCTCCTAATACATTAGGGCAGTCGATCATGTCAAGCCCTCAACATTCTTGCAATTATCTCTGAACATGGCCCTTCAAGCAATGAAGAATGATTGTTGCTGTGGGCCCTGAGGGGAGGGGGAAAGAGGTATTTAATAGGTGGAATCAGTGTAACTGTGGGGCAAAGGAAGTGTTCCACAAGATTATGCAAGGATGGATATAGGACATGTTAAATTACACCAAAAATGTATAGGGACCTATAGGCTAAAATGTAAATCGTAATGTAAAACATAAGATAACTAAAAATTTAGAAAATTGTATAGTCTAAAATATAAACTGTAATGTAAACCCAAGTATAACCTTGTTTGAAAGGTATTGTCTCAATTATTGTACATCAGTTGCAGTAAATATAATATGAACATGTAAAAAGATTATTGCTGGGGAAGGGACAAAGTGTCTGATGTTGAATATGTGGGAGTACCATATATTGTATATATGAATTACTGTGGTCTAAAACTTTGGTGAAGACAAGCTTAATAATTAGAAAAAAAAAAGAAAAAGAAAGTATGTAGACACTGAGGAAGAATGGAAGAAGTTGCCTTGCCAATGTGCATATAGGGCAACACTTATTGCAGTGATGAAAGGCAAAACATCAAAAACAAAGCTTTTTCATTTTTTAATTTTTGATACCCCAATTTATTTTTACTTTAATTTTTCTAAATTAGTATGTATTCTATATCTAACCTTTAAACCCATCAGTATATTCCATTTTACTATTAATGGAACCTGGCAATATATTGGGCTTCATTTTCAGGGAGGTTTTGGGTCACAGAGGGGTTCAATGGTGGCGGGGGAGAAATACTGGTGTGGGGGGTTATTGGTGGGGGGGGGCGCATGATTGGGAGGGAGTTCTCCAGGGCATATTGTGGGGTGCATAAAAATATTTGGATATATCCATAGTGGTTACAGTTGGGAACAACGGCTGAGTTCCTGGCCAGGGGAGCTCTGTCATATTCCCTAATGGAACAGCAACAATCCTCTGAGTGCAATGGCTAAGACCAATAAGGAAGAATGGTCCAACAATGAGCCCTTGATGCTAATGACTATGTTTGTGAGCCTGTGTGCCTGAACTAAATAAGAACTAGGCCTAGAGCTGCAGGGTGCCTAAGAGTTACCTCCTGGGAGCCTCCATGTTGCTAAGATGTGGCCAGTCTCGAAGCCAAACTCAGCATGTAAATGTATTGCCTTCCCCCCAGCATGGGACATGACTCCCGGAGATGAGCCTCCCTGGCACCGAGGGATTACTACCAAGTACCAGCTAATGATGTGTCTGGAGAATGACCTTGAATAAAAGGGTCAACTCAGACCAACAGAATATCTCAACCTACATGTAATAACAGGAGTTAAAAATGCTTTTTGGCCTTGAATAAAATGGGCAATGGAAACGACAAATGAGTTTATATGGCTATGAGTCTCCAAAAAAGAGCCAGGAGGTCATTAGAGGGGTCACCCTTATGCACACCTCAACAGAGTCCCAGAGACAGGTAAAGTAGATACAACCCCAGGTATTGGTTCTTGTGAGGGCTACAGAGACCCACAGGTTCTATGTGTCATGGCAGATGGAGTTCAGTGCCATGTCAGTTGGTCCTACTTTGGAGTTTGTGTTCCTGAGTGTGATGGAGTTGGACTCAGATGTGATCTTTGTCCACAAGCCTCTCCTGTCACTTTTACCAGGCCTGTGGTTGGTGCTGGGGGTTAGTGTATACTCAGGGAACCTGAATCTCTAGACTGTCCATGTGATAGCCAGGCCCTGAGCCTCAACAGACTTGCAACTCCTATCCTTTGGTTTATTAGACTTACCCCACTCAGCTAACAGGGAGGTGAAGAAGGTCAACCACCACACCAGGGAGGCAAGAGTGCCTACAACTGCAAACAGGAGAACTGTATCCATCATCCAAGGGGAATCTAAGCACCCTCTTGATACAGAGGTGGAGTGGACACAGCCATCCCAGGGCCCACAGAATGTAGGAGTGGAGTATGGATTGGAGTGGACTTGCTGATGCTCTATTCTGGAATTGTTGTGATTAGTGATGGAAGTAAATGTGGCGTTGAGGTGGAGAAAGTGGTCATGGTGGCTGCTGGGGGTGGGGAGTGGGAAGAAGAGATGTGATGTGGGGGCATTTTCAGGACTTGGAGTTGTCCTGGGTGGTATTGCAGGGACAGTTACTGAACATTGTGTGTCCTCCCATGGCCCACTGGGTGGACTGGGGAAGAGTGTAAATTTAAATGTGGACCATTGACCATGTGGTGCAGCAGTGCTCAGAGATGTGTTCACCGAGTGCAGTGAGTGTCCCTTGATGTTGGAGGAGGTTGTTGTTGTGGGAGGAGTGGGGTGAGGGGGGTTGGGAGATATATGGGGACCTCATATTTTTTTAATGTAACATTAAAAAATAAATAAAGACAAAAAAATACTAAAAAAAGAAAAAGTAAAAAGACAGGTTACTCAATGGAGAAACCACATATTTGATAAGAGATTGTTATCTATGTTTTATAAAGAGATCATATAACCCCAATGATAAAAAGACAAGCAATCCAATTTAAAAATAGGCCAAATACTTGAGCAGACATTTCTCCAAAGAAGAAATACAAATGGCCGAAAAGCACATGGAAAAATGCTCAACATCATTAGGTATTAGGGAAATGCAAACCAAAACTACACGGAGGGAAGTGGATGTAGTTCAGTGGTTGAGCACCTGCTTCCCATGTATGAGGTCCTGGAGTCAATCTCTGGTACTTCCTAAAAAAACAAAGTACACTGAGCTATCATTTCACACCTTATAGAATGGCTATTATTTTAAAAAACAGAAAACTCTAAGTGCTGGAGATGATGTGGAGAAATAGAAATACTCCTTCACTGTTGGTAGGAATGTAGAGTGTGCAGCCTTTGTGGAAGACAGTTTGGCGGTTCCTCAAGAAATTAAATATAGAGCTACTGTATAATACAGCAAACCTGTTACTAGGAATATTTTCAGAAGAACTGAAAGCAAGGATGTGAACTGACATTTGCACATCAATGTTCATATCAGCATTATCCACAATTACTAAAATATTGGAACAACCCAAATGTCCATCAACTGATGAATGGATAAACAAAGTTCTGGTAAATACATACAATGGAATACTGTGCAGCTGTAAGAAGAAATGAAATTGAGTGCATTTGACAACATAGATGAATGGTTAGGATATTATATTGAGTGAAATAAGTCAGGCACAAAAGGACCAATATTGTATGGTTCCACTAATATGAACTAAAATGATGAATAAACTCATGGAGGTAAACTCTAGAGTGTAGGTTACTAGGAATTGAATAGGTTGAGAATTGGAGCTGATGCTTAATGTATGTAGAATTTTTAATAAGGTTTATTGTGAATGTGTGAAATGAGTAGAGTTGATAATACATAATAGTATAACTAATGCTGCTGATTTATAAATGTGATTGTGGCTGAAGAGTAGTCTGTGGATGTAAATGTCAATTGAAAGTAAGCAAGAGAATACTTGTAGGGACATAACAGTGATCTTGGTGGTGGATAAAGATTATGGTTAATAGTATAAGAATATTTGTTATGCTTGCTGTTTGTTTTTGTTTTTTCAGGAGGCACCAGACACCAAACCCAAGACCTCCTGTGTGGGAGGTGGGTGCTCAACCACTTGAGCCACATCAGCTCCCTATGCACAATCTCTTACATGAATATTTTCTTTGATGACCTTGTAGGGAGGAGGGTGTATTGATTAGGACAGGTTAAACTGCTGTAACAAAGAGAGCTCAAAATCTAGTAGCTCGAAAGTAAAATGGTACAGCCTCAAGAAAGAAGTATATATCTTTTTCTTGGAGACATCCAGACTTAGGTTGGATAGGCAGCCCACCTATGGGGACAAACAGAGGTTGCAAATTAGCCAGGTATCCCAATCTTTGAAGATATGACACCAGTTCTCTGCCTGGATTTCACTAACAGTCCCTTTGACTGTAAAGTTGACCAAACAGTTCTAGGTTGGGACAACCAGACAGGCTTCACATTCTAATATAATACAATATGAAGCACACATCATCTCTGAAGTATTCTTGTAAATAATGTTTAGCCTTCGGTAGACAGGGAAGAGAAGAACAAGTTAAATGACACCACGAAAAAGCTCTAGCCAGCTCCAGAAGGTGAGACACTATCGAACAGCTGACCTGGCTTCTTCGAAAACTCAATAACATGAAAGAAAAAGGAGAGGTGGGGGACGACTCCATATTAAAAGAGGCTTGAGGAGAATAACAACCAATTGTAAGGTGTGGACTTTGGAAGCTGTGCAGACAAATCAATTGTGAAAGACATTTGGGGTACAATTAGGGAAATGTGAATATGATTAGTCTGAGAAGATATTAAGAGGTGTTGTTGATTTTGTTGGGTGTGATAATGGCATTGTGGTTATATGAGAAAATGTCCTTATTTTTAATGCAGACTGAATTATTTGGAGGTGATGTTCATAATTTACTTTTAGATAAGTTCTGAAAAAATAGATGACGCAATATGGCAAAATGTTAATAGTGATTAGAATTTAAATCCAAAGTATGTTTTGTATGTTTGAAAATTTTCATAATAAATAATCTCAAAAGAATAAGACTGTTGCTGTGTACAGCATCCAAGCAAGCCTCCCTTACCCCACCCCCCTCCCACGTCTTTTTTTTTTTTTTTTTTTGTCTTTTTATTGGTTTATTTTCAATTTAACATATCAGGAATAGAGATTTACAAAAAAGAAAAAAGCTTCTTTCAACAGATTGAAGAAATCTGAAGCAGTTCCTAGGGCAACAGCTGGTAATTTATTTGTGTCTCACTCCAGGCAAGGTATCACAAAACACGTTCCTTCATAGACACTGAGGAAAAGAGGGAAGAAGTTGTCTTGCCAATTTGCATACAGGGCAACACTTATTGCAGTGATGGAAGGCAAAACATCAAAAACAAAGCTTTTGCATTTTTAAATTTTTTGATACCCCAATTTGTTTTTTTATCACTAAATAATTAATAAATAATTTATTTAATGAATACATAATTTATTTCCTATTAGTGAAATAATCACTAAATAATTACTGAATTATTTGTTCTTTTGTATTTGGCTTATTTCACTCAGCATAGTGTGCTCAAGGCTTATCAGTGTTGTCATATGCATCTTTTTTTTTTTAATTGATTTTGTAAAAATATTACATTAAAAAAACAATATGAGGTCCCATTCAACCCCACCACCCCCACCCCACCACTCCCCCCCCAGCAACACTCACTCCCTTCATTATGACACATCCATTGCATTTGGTAAGTACATCTCTGGGCATCTCTGCATCTCATGGTCAATGGTCCACATCATGGCCCATACTCTCCCACATTCCATCCAGTGGGCCCTGGGAGAATTTACAATGTCCGGTGATTGCCCCTGCAGCACCATCCAGGGCAACTCTAAGTCCCAAAGGTGCCTCCACATCTCATCTCTTTCTGCCATTCCCCATACCCATATCAGCCACCATGTCCACTTTTCCAACTCCACTCCAATGCCACCTTTTCTCTGTGGACCTTGGATTGGTTATGTCCATGGCATCTCTATGTCAAGAGGAGGCTCAGATTCCACATGGATACTGGATGCAATCCTCCTGCTTTCAGTTGTAGGCACTCTAGGCTCCATTGTGTGGTGGTTGACCTTCTTCAACTCCATCTTAGCTGAGTGAGGTGAGTCCAATAAATCAGATTGTAGGAGCTGAAGTCTGTTGAGTCTCAGGGCCTGGCTATCATATTGTCAGTCCAGAGATTCAAATCCCCTAAATATATCTTAAGCCCCAACACCAACTACAATTCCAGTAGAGTAGGATGAAAGTCTTATGAAAAGAGATTCCATCTGAGTTCAGTTTCATCACGCAGAAACACCAGCTCCAAAGAAGGGCCATCTGACATGGCAGTGAACCCCATCTGCCATGACCATAGAGCCCATGGGTCTCTCTAGCCCTCAAAGGAACCAATACCTGGGGTTGTATCTACTTTATCTGTCTCTTAGATTCTGCTCAGTTGTGCATAAGGGCAATCCTTCTGACAGCCTCCAGACTCTTTTTTAGAGACTCGTAGCCATATAAACTCATTTCTCCTTTCCATTTCCCCCTTACATTAGGTCAAACAGCATTTTAAAGTCATGTTATTATATGTAGACAGGGATATTCTGCTAGATCCACATTGAACCTTCAATTCAAGGTCATTTTCCAGTTGCATCATTAGTTGGTACTTGATAGTGATCCCTCGGTGCCAGGGAGGCTCATCCCCGGGTGTCATGTCCCACGCTGGGGGGAAGGCATTGCATTTACATGCTGAGTTTGGCTTCAAGACTGGCCACATTTGAGTAACATAAAGGCTGTCAGGAGGAAATTCCCAGGCACAGTGCTGCTCTAGGCCTTGTTCTTATTTCAGGCATATAGGCTCACAACATAGTCATTAGAATCATGCTCTCACTGTTGGACCCTCATTCCTTCCTGGTCCTTACCGTTGCACCTGGGGGACTGCCGCTACTCCCCTAGTGACCACGACAGAGCACCCCCGGCCAGGAACCCAGTACCCCCCCCAGCTGTTTTTACCGTAATTTTTCCAAATTAAGATGTATTCTATATCTAACCTTTAAACTCATCACTACATTCCATTTTACTATTAAGGGAACCTGGCAATATATTGGGCTTCACTTTTCAGGAAGTTTTGGATCACAGAGAGGTTCAACAATGGCAGCAGAGTAATACTGGTGTGGGATGTTATTGACAGGGGACACATGGTTGGCAGGGAGATCTACAGGGCATACATCCAGGATACATAAAAATGTTTGGATATTTTCATAGTGGATACAATTAAAAACAACAACTGAGGGAGTGCTGAGTTCCTAGCCAGGGGAGCTCTATTACAATCCCTAAAGGAAAAGCAACAATCCCCCAAGTGCAACGGCAAAGACCAAAAAAGAATGAAGGTCCAACAATGAGCCCTTGATACTAATGACTATGCTTGTGAGCCTGTGCACCTGAAATAAGAACAAGGCCTAGAGCTGCAGGGTGCCTAAGAGTTACCTCCTGGGAGCCTCCATGTTGCTCAAATGTGGCCAGTCTCGAAGCCAAACTCAGCATGTAAATGCGTTGCCTTCCCCCCAGCGTGAGACATGACTCCCAGGGATGAGCCTCCCTGGTGCTGAGGATTACTACCAAGTACCAGCTGATGATGTAACTAGAAAATGACCTTGAATAAAAGGGTCAACTCAGATCAGCAGAATATCTCAGTCTACATATAATACCAGGAGTTAAAAATGCTTTTTGACCTGAATCAAGGGGGAAATGGAAAGGACAAATGAGTTTATATGGCTATGAGTCTCCAAAAAAGAGCCGGGAGGTTATCAGAGGGGTTGCCCTTATGCACACCTCAGCAGAGTCCCAGAGACAAATAAAGTAGATACAACCCCAGATATTGGTTCTTCTGAGGGCTACAGAGACCCACAGGTTCTATGGTCATGGAAGATGGAGTTCAGTGCCATGTCAGTTGGCCCTTCTTTGGAGTTGGTGTTTCTGTGTGATGGAGCTGGACTAAGATGTGGACTTTTTTCACAAACCTCTCCTGTTACTGTTACCAGAACTATAGGTGGTGCTGGGGTTTAATATATACCCAGGGGATCTGAATCTCTGGACTGACCATATGATAGCCAGACCCTGAGCCTCAACAAACTTCAGCTCCTACACTCTGGTTTATTGGACTTACCCCACTCAGCTAACATGGAGTTGAAGAAGGTCAACCACCACACCATGGAGCCAAGAGTGCCTACAACTGAAAGCAGGAGGATTGCATCCAGCATCCATGTGGAATCTAAGCCCCCTCTTGATATAGATGTGGAGTGGACACAACCAATCCAAGGTCCACAGGATGGAGGAATAGAATATGGATTAGAGTGGACTTACTGATATTCTATTCATGAACTATTGTGATTAGTAAGCAAAGAAAATGTGGTATTGGTGTGGAGAAAGTGGCCATGGTGGCTGCTGGGTGTGGGGAATGGGAGGAAGAGATGAGATGTGGAGGCATTTTTGGGACTTGGAGTTGTCCTGGGTGGTGCTGTAGGGACAATTACCGGACATTGTATGTCCTCCCATGGCCCACTGGATGGAACGTGGGAGAGTGTGGGCTATGATGTGGACCATTGACCATGAGGTGCATTGGTGCTCAGAGATGTATTCACCAAATGCAATGAATGTCTCATGATGATGGAGGAGATTGTTGCTATGGGGGGAGGAGTGGGGCGAGGGAGGTGGGGGGCATATGGGGACCTCATATTTTTTTAATGTAATATTTAAAAAATAAATATTTTTTAATGTAATATTAAAAAAAATAAAGACAAAAAAGAAACAATATCTATTATTTTTTCATAAAAAGGGATACAGCTCAACTATGCATTTACCTGATTTATTGTTAATAATCCCACATGATAAGTTACCTCATTCAATTACCTTGCCATTTCAAGATCTGAAAGAAATTTCAAGAAGCTATTAAGTATCCTCAATGAAATATAAGAAATGTGTTAGGAAAAAACTGAGACAGAGATAATAGCTCAGGATGAAGGGGAGATAGATAAGACCAAATTACAAAGGAAACTAAAATCCAATGGAAGAATTTAAACTCCCAAAGGAAGCTCTTTGGGACACAATTGGACAGAGGGAAAACCATATCAGTGTAGTGAAATGCTGTTACAATCTGGTGTATTTGAAAATGATTCAGTCATATTCCTATGCTAAAATTTCTCTCATCACATAAGGATCCTTGTCACCTAGGGATGTGGGCAGAGGCGGTTGTGTCTCCTCAACTGTTCCATTTCCCTACTTGGAAGAACCACTGGTAACCCAGGTATAAGTCCATCTGACAGGCTAGGGCTTGCTGAGTCTGAGAAGAGATCACGGCACTAGAATTTAATTTATTTAGACATCATGAACCCAGCAGTCATTATTATTCCCAGCTATTTATAACTCTTGCCCTTACTAACTCTTACAAAATACAGAATATTAAGAGACAGCTGTGGGGAGTGGATGTGGCCCAAGCAATTGGGTTCCCGCCTCCCACACAGGAGGTCCCGGGTTTGGTTCCCAGGGCCTCCTACTGAAGATGAGCAGATGTCTCAACGAGCAAGATGCTGCAACCAGCAGAGGATGCAACCAGCAGGGGGTGGAGGTGGCTTGAGGGGTTGGGCACTCACCTCCCACACGGGAGATCCCGGGTTCAGTTCCTGGTGCCTCCTAGAGAAGACGAGCAGACAATGAGCAGACAGATGAGGGAGCCATCTCGGGAGCGGGGAAGGGGGATTAAAAAATTAGAAAGAGAAAGAGATAGCAGTAATTGAAGACACTCACAAAGGCCTACTTAAATCATATGTATAAGGTATTTAGCCTTCTGGACTTCTGACTCCTTGGAAATCAGTTCTCATTCACCCCCAAGTTAATATTCCATTACCAATACAAAGTTTGGAATCTCTTCCAGAGTACAGAATATAAGTTCAAAAAGAAGAAAATAAAGTGAAAGAAGAGAATACATTGGGTAGAGAGCAAGCCAAAGAATTATAGATGTTTTTGAAAAGTAAATACTAACTGGATGAGAAGTAGTCAGAAACAAGTTTTTAAAACTTTCCTGAAATTGGAGGGAAAAAAAAGTCAAGACATGAAAATTGAAGATTTACCAAGTTCCATTCAAAATCAATGAAGAGGATTTAGGTTTAAATTTGTGGCTTGGATACTAAAATTATAATAAAGGCATTTCTAAGGTATGGAACCACAAGAGTAAAAAGAAAGGAAAGGAAACAGTTAAGAAATGGTCACCAAGCTTTGAAAGGTAGCTACAGCCTAAGATGCCTCCAAACAAGAATAACAATAAGAAATGAACTGATGTGATTTATGTATCTTAAATACATATATAATAATAATTTTAAAATAATATAAAAATTAAATTAAATTTTAAAAAGAACTGATTTACCTTGCAAAGAACCCTTTAGAGGCTCAGGACTTTGGAGTATCAGGCACAAGAGCAGGTAGGTTTGAGGGGTGGTGCTGAAAACTGATGGATTTGCTGAATGTCTGAACTCAGAGGTTCAAGATGCCTGGTACTACTACCCCAAGCAGCCAAGCAACTGCCCTTCTTCCACCACCACCTAGGAGAACAGAGCACTTTTCTCTGGAGAAAATGAGCAGAAGAAGCAAGGCACTTGGAGATACCAAAGAGTGGCTAGGAAGGATGAGGCAAAACTAAAAGCAGAAAGTTTAAGTGGAAGTTTGCAAAGAAATCACTGGACCCCTGATTTCTCTTCTCACACTCCCTCCTAGGATGTTGTTAGCCAGGGAGAAATTTGGAAGAGTCTCCATAGGAGAACTGAACGTCCTGGAAGAAAAGACCTCTACATACTAACCTTGTGGAGGGCCCAACCCAACATCCTTCTGTGCTGTGGGAGTAACTGTTTAACAAGCAGCTCTTGGGGGATAAGTGTGCTTGCAGCATTTGCTGATTTCCATGATGTAAATATTCCTATCATGGACCATTTCAAGCTACCAACTTGGTAATATGGAATGCAGAGTTGAGAAAAGGTACACACATTTGGTTTTTGCAAGCTGGCATGATACCAATATCAAAGATGGTGCATAAAGGAAAATTTGAGTCCCATTTAAGTCATTAATATAGATTTTAAAACCCTTAACAAAATATTGGCAATATAAGTTCATGGCATATTAAATACCACGACTAGTATACCAGAAATGCAAGGGTGATTTAATTTCAGAAAATCCATAAATATCATTCATGACATTAACAGGTTAAAGAAGAAAAACCACGTGATTATTTCAACAAGTACTTTTAAAAGTATTAGATAGGGAGCAGGTGTGACTCAAGTAGTTGAGTGCTCGCCTCCCACATGGGAAATCATGGGTTCAGTTCCCGGTGCCTCCAGAGAAAACAAACAACAAGCAAAACAAATGAAAAAAACAGTTCAGGTAGCCGATGTGTCTTAGTGGTTGAGCACCAACTTCCCACATACAAGGTCTCAGGTTTAATCCCTGGCCTTCTGTACCGCAAAAAAAGTACTAGATAAAATTCAATACTAATCCATGAATTTTTTTTCTCTTTTTTTAATTTATAATTTTTTTTATTTCTTTCTTTCCCCTTCCCACTCCCCCACCCCAGTTGTCTGCTCTCTATGTCCATTCGCTGTGTGTTCTTCTGTGACCACTTCTATCCTTATCAGCGGCACCGGGAATCTGTGTTTCTTTTTTTGCGTCATCTTGTTGTGTCAGCTCTCCGTGTGTGCGGCACCATTCTTGGGCAGGCTGCACTTTCTTTCACACTGGGCGACTTTCCTTACGGGGCGCACTCCTTGCGCATGGGGCTCCTCTACATGGGGGACACCCCTGTGTGGCAGGGCACTCCTTACACACATCAGCACTGCTCATGGGCCAGCTCCACACGGGTCAAGGAGGCCCTGAGTTTGAACCCTGGATCTCCCATGTGGTAGGCGGATGCCCTATCCATTGGGCCAAGTTCACTTCCCTAATTCATGAATTTTTAAAAAACTTTCTAACTAACCCAGAAATAAAAGGAAACTACCAAAAAAAAAAAAAAAAAGGAAACTACCATAACTTGATGAATAATATTTACAAAAATCTATATCAAACAGCTTCCTAAATGAAGTAAGATTGGGAAAAGTCTTTTCAAAAGTAGAAAAAAGAAAAGGATGCTTGCCCTCACTTTCTCATCAGCACTGTGCTTGAGATCTTGGCCAGTGCAATAAGAAAAGGAAATTAGGGAGCGGCGGACTTGGCCCAGTGGTTAGGGTGTCCATCTACCACATGGGAGGTCTGTGGTTCAAACCCCGGGCCTCCTTGACCCGTGTGCAGCTGGCCCACACGCAGTGCTGATGCGTGTAAGGAGTGCCCTGCCACGCTGGGGTGTCCCCCACGTAGGGGAGCCCCACGCACAAGGAGTAGCCCTGTAAAGAGAGCCGCCCAGCACGAAAGAAAGTGCAGCCTGCCTAGGAATGGTGCCGCACACACAGAGAACTGACACAACAAGATGACGCAGCGAAAAGAAACACAGATTCCCGTGCCACTGACAACAACAGAAGCGGACAAAGAAGATGTAGCAAATAGACACAGAGAACAGACAACCGGGGTGAGAGGGGGAAGGGGAGAGAAATAAATAAATAAATAAATCTTAAAAAAAAAAATAAAAGGAAAAGGAAATTAGGGGAGAAGGCAGAGATCAGTGGTTGAGCACCTACTTTGCATATATGAGGTCCCAGTTTCAATTCCTGGTACCTCCTAAAAAAAAAATTAGAGGGAAGCAGACGTGGCCCAGTGGTTAGGGTGTCCATCTACCACATGGGAGGTCCAAGGTTCAAACCCCAGGCCTCCTTGACCCGTGTGCAGCTGGCCCATGTGCAGTGCTGATGCGTGCAAGGAGTACCGTGCCACACAGGGGTGTCCCCGCGTACGGGAGCCCCATGTCGGGAGCCTCACGTGCAAGGAGTGCACCCCGTAAGGAGAGCCACCCAGTGTGAAAGGAAGTGCAGCCTGCCCAGGAATGGCGCCGCACACACAGAGAGCTGACACAACAAGATGATGCAACAAAAAGAACACAGATTCCCATGCTGCTGACAACAACAGAAGCAAACAAAAGAAGAACACACAGCAAATGGACACAGAGAACAGACAACTGGGGGAGGGCAGGAAGGGGAGAGAAATAAATAAAATAAATAATCTTTTAAAAAATTAGAGAAGTTTATAAAGGAAGAAATAAAACTATCATTATTTGAAAGAGTATGATTGGTCACAGATAAAACTCAAAAGAATTTACAGCAAATCACACACACAAAAGGTACCTAGATCTTATGATCAACAGAAAAATCAATTGTACAGGGACCCAGTGTGGCCAGTGGTTGAATGCCAGCTTCCCACATATGAGGTCCCAGGTTCAATTCCCAGCCCAGTATCTCAAAACAAAACAAAACAAAACAAAACAAAAAAACACCACAAATGTAATTCTATTTACTAGCAGCAAACATTTAGAAAATATACATTTTTAAAAGACACCTTCTATAGAGAAAAAAAATCTAAATACCTAAGAATAAACCCACCAAAAGGTGTATAAGACCTGTACATAAAACCTTCAAAACTTTACTGAAGGACCTTAAGGATGACCTAAATAAATGAAGAAATATCCTTTATTTGTGCATAGGAAGGCAATATCAAAAAGATACAGCTTCTCTCAACTTAGTCCAGCTCAATCAAAATTCCAAATAGGTTTTCATGAAACTACACGAAATGCATATAGAAGAGCAAAGAGGGAAGCGAATGTGGCTCAAGCGATTGGGCTTCCGTCTACCACATAGGAGGCCCCAGGTTCAGTTCCCACTTCCTCCTAGAGAAAGTGAGCTGGTGCAGTGAGCTGACACAACAAAAGAGACACAAAGAGGAAAGACAACAAGGGACACAACAAACCAGGGAGCTTAGGTGGCTCAGGTGATTGAGAGCCTCTCTTCTACATGGGAGGTCCCAGGTTTGATTCCTCTGCCTCTTAAAGAGAAGACAAGAGCACACTGCAAATGGACATAGAGAGCTGACAGCAACCACAAAACAACACGGGGGCAGGATAAATAAAATACATCTTAAAAAAAAAAGCAAAGAGCCAGCAATAATCAAGACACTTCTGAAGAAGAAATATTTTTGTTTTTCTTTTCTTTTTTTTCAAAATATTCTCAGCTGAGAGTCACTCTTATTAGTAGCTTTCTTTTTTTTTAAAGATTTATTTTATTTATTTCTCTCCCCTTCCCCCCCCCCCAGTTGGTTGTTCTCTATGTCTATTTGCTGCATCTTCTTCTTTGTCTGCTTCTGTTGTCAGCAGCATGGGAATCTGTGTCTCTCTTTGTTGCGTCATCTTGTTGTGTAAGCTCTCTGTGTGTGCGCGCCATTCCTGGACAGGTTGCACTTTCTTTCACACTGGGCAGCTCTCCTTACAGGGCGCACTCCTTGAGCGTGGGGCTCCCCTATGCGGGGGACACCCCTGTGTGGCACGGTACTCCTTGCGTGCATCAGCACTGCGCATGGGCCAGCTGCACAAGGGTCAAGGAGGCCTGGGGTTTGAACCGCGGACCTCCCATGTGGTAGACGGATGCCCTATCCACTGGGCCAAGTCCGCTTCCCGAAGTTTTTAATAGAACTATTCCCTACCAGATATTTTTAAAGTATCAATATACAGTTATTAAGACAATGTATTATTGGCACAGTGAAAGACAAATTGGTCAATGGAACAGAGTAAAGAGCTTGAAAACATACCTATGCACATATAGAACTTTGATAAATGCTAACTAGCCTGGCAGATCACTCGGCAAAAGAAAGATTATTCAGCAACAACACCAAAAAACAAAAAAAAAGGAAGAATCTGGATATCCATGCTGACCCTTACTTCACATCATACACATACAAATTAAGAATTAAATGCTAAAGCAAAACTTTAAATCTATGGAAAAATATATAGATTAATATCTTTCTGACCTCCAAGCAGTAAAGGATTTCTCAAATAAAACAAACAAAAAATTCTATGAAATTAAAGACAAATACTTTGCTACATTAAGACTACAAATTTCTGTTCATCAAAAATCCACCTCCTGTTTTACTATTATTATTATTGAAATAACAAAAGTGCTCTAATAATTATTGAAGTGGTGAATGCACAACCATGTGAGTATACCAAATACCATTGATTATACACTTTGGATGAACTGTCTGCTATATTAATATGTATGAATAGGGAAGCGGACTTGGCCCAGTGGTTAGGGCGTCCGTCTACCACATGGGAGGTCCGCGGTTCAAACCCCGGGCCTCCCTGACCTGTGTGGAGCTGGCCCATGCGCAGTGCTGATGCACGCAAGGAGTGCCGTGCCACACAGGGGTGTCCCCATGTAGGGGAGTCCCACGTGCAAGGAGTGTACCCCCTAAGGAGAGCCACCCAGTGTGAAAAAAAGTGCAGCCTGCCCAGGAATGGCCCCGCACACAGAGAGCTGACACAACAAGATGACGTAACAAAAAGAGACACAGATTGCCATGCCGCTGACAACAACAGAAGCGGACAAAGAAGAACATGCAGCAAAACAGGCACAGAGAACAGACAGCTGGGGGAGGGGAGAAATAAATAAATAAATCTTAATATGTATGAATAAAATTGATTAGTTTTTAAAAATCCAGCTTAAAATAAAAAGACAAGCAATAATATAGAAGATATCTGCAATACAAGTAACCAAGAAATGACTGGTCTCAAGAATAAATAAGGAACCAGAACCAATTAGAAAAAGACAAATAGCCCAATAGAAAAATGGGCAAAATACACTAACAAGCATTTCACAAACGTGTGGTTAATAAACCTAGAAAGGTTCAACCTCACTACTACTCAAAGAAAGTTAAAAAGGAACTCAAAGTGTTCTCTTACACATTATTGGTAGTATTGTAAATTGATAAAGCAATTAGACATTTTCTTAAGTTGAACATTCACACACCCCATCCACTCCTAGATAGATATAGGTATAGGTAGAGATAGATACAGATATAGATATAGATAAAGAAATAGATATTCTTAGAAACTTTAGCACATGTGTATCTGGAGACATGTAAAAAATATTTATAGCAAAACTGTTCATAATAAAAATTTGGAAACAACCATCAGTGAGAAAACAGATATGTGAATTATAATCCACATAACGGAATATCATACCACAGTGAAAATGAATGAACGACCATAGCCACTTGCCAAAAATGGATGGAATTTAGAAATAGCACTGAGTCAAAAAATTAAACCCCAGAAGACTATATTGTGTATATGTATACATAATATAGTCTTTTTAATAAAGTTCAAAACAAGTAAAAACAAGCCAATCTTAAAATAGTTACACAAATATTGTTAACACAATTTTAAAAATCAAGAGAAGGATAACACAAAATTTAGGGTATTGGTTATCCATGAGGGAAAGGCAAGATACAGGATGGTGGAATATATAGTTAGCTATGTTATTAATGTTATTAATGTTATTTAATGTTGAGTTGTGTGATGGATTAAAAAATGTTGATTATTTTCATAAATAAATAGAAAATATCTTGAGTCTTACAGTGTGTTTTTGCATTCACAAATTTGCTGCTTGGCAAAGACATAACTGAAAGAAAAATGATATTAAGGTATTATCAATTAAATATGAGAAAATATATCAGACAAATTCAAATAAAAACAAGCATAAATTGAAATACTAATGCCAGACCATATGTTTAAGGTAAAATGAATTAAATTAACTAGAGAACACATACACACACATATATAGTGTATGTATATATGTTATATACTATGTATATTAGTAAATGGTACATTTAATAATGAAGAAATAATAGTAGTGAATCTTTTTTTTTAAAGATTTATTTTATTTATTTCTCTCCCCTTCCCCCCCCGCCAGTTGTCTGTTCTCTGTGTCTATTTGCTGGGTCTTCTTTGTCCACTTCTGTTGTTGTCAGGGGCATGGGAATCTGTGTTTCCTTTTGTTGCATCATCTTGACCCGTCAGCCCTCCATGTGTGCAGCGCCATTCCTGGGCAGGCTGCACTTTCTTTCGCACGTGGCGGCTCTCCTTACGGGGCACACCCCTTGTGCATGGGGCTCCCCTACGCGGGGGACACTCCTGCGTGGCAGGGCACTCCTTGCGCGCATCAGCACCACACATGGGCCAGCTCCACACGGGTCAAGGAGGCCCGGGGTTTGAACCGCGGACCTCCCATGTGGTAGGCGGATGCCCTAACCACTGGGCCAAGTCGGCTTCCCCAGTAGTGAATCTTTATAAGCCAAAAACATAGCATCAAAACATATGCAGCCAGACTTATGGAAAAAGATGCTGGAGTATGATTCGATCACAGCTCCCATTCCCAATCTCTAATGATGTGAGCAAAAATCATTTTTAAACGGTCGGGAGGAGGCTGTTGCATCACCAACAATTCCCCAGGAAAGGAACTGCCCCAACTGTTTTGCTAAATTCCAGATAGTGACTCTCAAGGGGGTGAGGAGAGTCTGAATTCAGTACAGCACAGCAGAACTAGCATCACTTACAAAATTATGAGCTTCCAAATCCAAAGCGGATGGAACCAGCTGTGTCCCCTTATCTTTGCCTTGTTTTGACTAGAAGGTGGTAAAAATTACTTCTGGGTAAGAGGCCGGTAAACTATGACAGAAATGGAGTTTCCCAGGCTCCAAATAGAATTGGGAGAATAGCCAGTGAAGTTGTTCCCCGTGAGAACGGGGCTCACCCGAGGCTGGGGCAAGGGCAAAGAGCGACCCTAAACTCTTAGTATTTCCCGTCACCTCTTTTCTTAACCTTAGTGTGCTCTTTCAGGAACTATTTCTCATAGTGAAGAAACAGTTATCTCAAGTTCAGCAATTCTGTTCATTTCACTTGAAGTTTGGTTTGTATTATTAAATTTTGTAAATAAAAAAGGAATTATTTTTATTTTAAAAAAAAAACATCTTCAATATTATTCCAATTTCATGAAAGTATTTCTGTCTATGTAATCTATCTAATGTTGATAATTATTGATGGGTGGTGGGATTTGGGGTAATTTTAAATCCATAGATTTACTTATCTGTATTGCTGAATTCTTTAAAATAAGCGTGTGTCAGTTTACAGACGTGGTTCAGTATGTGTATAAAGAGCCAGAGAGACAGAAACAGAGGCAGAAAACGATAATAGTAACACAGCAATGGCTCACACTTTGACCGCTTCCTGCTTGCCAGGCACTGTTCTAAATGCTCTACATGGATTTGTAGAATCGTATGAAATTGCTGATAGTTGACAACTCGAATTACAAAAATGGCAATTTCCTGTCGTTCAACTTCACACTTACTCCTTTAAGATGGAGGCGGCGAGTCGAGGTTTCCAGACATTCAAAGAGGAACGGAAGCGACTCCCCGCTGCACCGAGCCCAGCCCCGACCGGGTCCTCGGCCTTGCCCTGGCACCCTTCCCCCGGGTCAGAGCTCACACACGGCGAGGGCGCTCCTCCGTGCCAGGCCCCTTCGGAGGCCGCATCCACCACCACCACGTGGCCTCGCCCTCTTCGGTTGAGCCCCTGAATGGAGCCACTTCGGGCTTCCAGGATGTCCCCTAGAAACAGAGCTTCGGTGCCCGAGCAATTCCCAGTCGAGTTCCCTTTCCGTTTTGCCCAGGCCCCCCACCCTGGCATGGAAGCAGGACACTCTCAACAGTTTCATGTTTATTTTCAGAAAGTGATGAAGACAAAGGAATACATCCAGACACCACTCTCTGTACAATAAATAGCCTCCCCTGTTCCAAAAATGGAAAAATGAAAAGCACGCGCGCGCACACAACCACCAAGACCTTGCTCCTTTTTTTTTTAGGACCTTGCTTCTCGAGAAGTGCACCATCTCCCTTGGCAGCCGCTCCTCTGAACCTTCCTGGGAGAGGGTGGGCCCAGGCCAGCCGCCCCCAGGCCCTGAGCCCTCTCCCTGGCCCCTACGCCTGGCTGCTATCAAAGCCATGTTTATCTATTTTCAGATCAGGGATGAGCACACAGGCAAACAAAACTTTTGAAAGTTACTCCAGAGCAGAATCTCCCATTTCCAGCCTCCCCCACCTGATCCCACCCACCCCACCCAAAGGGAGGAAGCTCCTTTAAATCAAGGCCTTCTTGTTCCCTTATTTCTGTTCTCCAGCCAGAAGCAGCACCAGGTAAATGGCTGTAGATGGGGCCGAGGCAGGGATGGGAGAGCCAGGAAATAGCAAGTGAACCCCAGAATCCTTCTTGGCCTCCCCCCTTCCCTAACCAACTCCTGCAAGGAGACGTGACAGAGGGGAAGGCGGCTTCGCAGTCCCGAGCCCGTTTCCTAGGTTGGTTGATGTCTCGATCTAATAACGCTGTCTCTGGTCCCTTCCCCATGCCGTCTGCTCAGTTGGGAAAATAGTTGTAAAACTGGCCTTCAGTTTCCTTATCAAAAGGAGAAGGGGCCCCCGCAGGGGAGGAGCTGTCGCCGCTGGAAGGGTAGGGAGACAGGCGCCTCCTCTTAGAGTCTCCTTCGCCCAGCCCCGAGTCGCTGGACTCTGGCCGGATGGGGGTGATCTCGGTCCACACCGAGGGGGTGCCCTGGTCCTCTGGGCCGCGCCCCTCCGAGGCTCCGGGGCCAGGTTCCAACGGGCAGAGTCCTCATGGGGCGGAACCAGCCGGCCGGGCCCATCTTGGGGGGGTACTGCGGGGCCACGGGCCAGCCCGCTCCGGGCGCCAGGACCTCCTGGCCTCGGTAGTAGGACATGGCGGGCCCGGGCGCGGAGGGGCAGGAAACGCAGGCTTCATGCTGACCGCGCGAAGCTCGGCCTCATAGCTGTGCTCCCGCGGCGCCCCCAGCCAGTAAGGCTGGGGAACCACGTCCTTTGGGCTGGCCAGGAAGGTCGGGGTAGAAACGGCCGGGGACAGGGTACTGGTTGGGTAGGAGAGGAGAGTAGTGGTCTCCCCCCAGCAACTGGGAGGTGGGTCCAGGCGGGGAGGGGACGCTGGTGTCGACGGACGCGTACATGCTGAAGAGGCAGGAGGCAAGAAACCAGGGTCACGGAGCAACCTGGCCCCTGGGCCCTCCCGGCCCTCTCCCTCCCCCGCCTGCCTGCCCTCCAGCCGCCACCCCACTCGGTCCCACCCTCAGGGGGCAAGGAGAGGATGTGCTGAGGCCGGGTGCGGAGCTGGGGCTCAGCCCAGGAGGCACAGATCTGAAGACCCAGGCTTGGGAGGGACCGGGGGGAGGGCCCTCTGCCCGGGTGAGGGGAGCCCAGGGGCACTTACGACTCGAAGTTCTCCCGGAATCCTTTGGCAAAAGGGTTATTATCAATTTTCAGCTGTGTGATCTAGACAGGGGGGGAAACAGAGTCTCCTGATCCTGGGTCTGGGGGTTTAGGGACCTTCCAAAATCCCTCCCAAGGAAGACCGTGAGCCCCTCCCCCTGCCCCCCCACCCCACCCCCCCCCCCCACCCCCGGCGGCGGCCCTCACCTCAGCGTTCTGGTAGGCGGTCACGGCGATAAACTGGGTTTCTTGGAAAGTGAAGACGTGGGCGTTGGAAGCGCCGCAGGCCGCCTCTGGCTCTCCGTCGTTCACCTCGACGATGTGCAGCCGGGGCTGGTACTTATGGAGGGACTGGAGCACGATCATCTGAAAGGGACAGCCAGGTGGCTGGGGGAGGAAGGGCTTGCAGGCGACCAGTGCTGGCCCCTAGCCAGGCTAGGAAGGGCCCTGAGGTCATCTTGTCCATTCTGCCCTGCCACCAACTGGCTTCTCCTGGGCCTCCCTGTCCCAGAATCTCCAGCCTCTGCTTCTTCTAGCCTCTTGCCTCGATTTCTATCCCCAGATGCCCCACCGTGACCAAGGTATAGCACAAGCAGGGCTTTCCTAGGGATCGGGGCACTTGGAACGAGGCAGCTCAATCTGGAGCACTCTGCATCCATCCCCGGGGACTGCTGAGACCCACTTGTGGGCCAGCAGGGCCTGCGCGGGCAGCCGGGAACTCTGGGGAAGAAACCCCCAGGCCGGCGGCTGGTGTCTGCAGGGGCCTGCAGAGGGCCGTCGTCTGACCCTCGGGTTCAGCTTCTCTCTCCCCCAAGGTGGCTGGGAAAGACCCCAGGAGCTCAGAGGGGGAGAAAGGCCGCGCTTCCAGAACAGAAGCAACCCACTGGACCATCCCCAGCCCCGGCTCAGCGCGAGGCCTACCTGGGTCACGTTGTTGGAGGCGCCCTTGTTGTTCGTGAGCTTCAGTTTCCCGAAGGAAACTTCCTGACGCATCCAGTGCGCTCCGGTGTTGGGGGAATCTGGGTGGACGTACAGGCGGTTTCCTGTGGACAGTTACCCTCTGTGGCCTGCAGCCTCTGGGACGAGGCCCCTGGGGGGTGCCAAATAGAGGCAGGGGGCCAGGGCAGGGGGAGGCGTGGTAGAGAACCAAGCAGAAGACAGGCTAGAGCAAAGGAGAAGAGGGATGGCAAACCAAGCGGGAGGTGGGATGGGGTGGGCTGCAATGGGGGGGGATGGGATGGGAACTAAACCCTCAGCCCAGGGTTGGGGGCAGCCGGGGGCAGGAATTTAGGGGTTCCTCCTGGACCCACCAGGGGGCGCCCCAGTCTCGGAGAAAAAGAGTAACCTAGCCCTGCTCCAAGAGAGCGCATACCTGGCATGCTGCCCTCGGCCTTGCCGCACTGCACCCACTTGCCGCTCTGATACCGCCAGTGGTGCTGGTCCACCAAGACCACGTCCACGAACATCCGGTAATGGCTGGTGGGCTCCAGCCCGGCCACGGTAAATGACAGGAATGGGAACATGCGCCTGGGGAGAGGAGAAACGCCCCCACCCCCCGGGATCCGTCAGCCCCGAGCTCGGAGGCCAGCCGCCCCTGGTCACAGCCCTTGGTGCTGCAGCAGCCAGCTCCCACCCATTCACCAGCACCCATCATAAAACGTTCAGGAAGTCGAAAGCCAGGTGTTAAACACAGCCTTGGTTAAAAATTAAATTACATAAACTTACAATGAAATACACTACATAAAAACCAAGTCCATAATGTGTAGATATTGGCTCATCAATTACAACAAACAAACCACACGATGCAAGATGTTAATAGGGGAAACTGTGTTTGGGGGGCTATGTGGGAACTCTCTGTACCTTCTTAGCAACTTTTTTCTGTGAACCCAAAACTGCTCTAAAAATACAGTTTATTCTTTTTTAAAAAACAGTAATAAATACTTAAAAATCATCACTTTTCAATTATTTTACTATTATCTGCGCTCTTGAGGTTATTTATGTCTCTTGCATCTGTATAGCAGACTACCATCTAATGTCCTGTACCGTGTGTCTCTTCCCACATCCACGTTGATTGACATCACATGGGTAGCTTGAAATCCACCATGGCAGGAATACTTATGCCACGGGAATCAGCAAACCCTACAGATCAGGGCTTTTTCTTTCTGAGGGCCGGTTCTTAAACACTGACCAGCATTCCACCATCTCTCACCTTAGTCTGCTTCCTGGGTGGAGGGGGGCCACAAGCCAGCCCTCCATAGACGGCTCTTAGCAGGGACTCACACCTCAGCCCCAAGCCCCATGTGGCCTCAGTCTCCCATTCATCCTCTCCACTGACACACTCCAAGCCCCACAGCATGCACCCATATCCCCTCTCTGCCCCATCCTTCCTGGGCCTGATACCTCATGCCTGGGTCTTCAGAGAAGTAGCTAGAGTGGTGTCCATGTCCCTGAAAGAAGACTTTATCAGCCATAGTCTTCACACTAAAAAGACCTGGTTCCCAGGGAAAGTAGAGGAATTTGGAGGTGGGACGCTGCAATAGCCCCTATTAAGCCAAATGAATGGTTTTGGAGAAAGAGGTACTTCCATACCATGACCATCTCTACCACCTCCCCCAGCAGCAGCACCAGCACTACAACCACCTCCATCATCACCATAATTACCACCTACTCCATAGCCACCATCACTGCAACCACAGCCTCCACTATCAGTATCACCATCACTACAGCCACCACCTCCACCATCTCCACCACCAAGACTACAGCCACCACCTCCACCATCACCACCATCACTACAGCCACCACCTCCACCATCGCCACCATCACTACAGCCACCACCTCTACCACCTCCACCACCATCACTACAGCCACCACCTCCACCATCGCCACCACCTCTACCACCTCCACCACCATCACTACAGCCACTACCTCTACCACCTCCACCACCATCACTACAGTCACCACCTCCACCATCGCCACCACCATCACTATAGCCACCACCTCCACCATCGCCACCACCTCTACCACCTCCACCACCATCACTACAGCCACCACCTCCATCATCACCATCACCATCACTACAGCCACCACCTCTACCATCACCCTCATCACTATAGCCACCACCTCCACCATCACTAACACCATCACTACAGCCACCACCTCCACCATCTCCACCACCAAGACTATAGCCACTGCCTCCCACCATCACCATCACTACAGCCATCACCTCTACCATCGCCACCATCACTACAGCCACCACCTCTACCATCACCACCATCATCACTACAGCCACCACCTCCACCATCGCCACCATCACTACAACTACCACCTCCATCATCTCTACCACCAAGACTACAGCCACCACCTCCACCATCACCATCACTACAGCCACCACCTCCACCATCACCACCACCATCACTACAGCCACCACTTCCACCATCAATATAACTACTACCTCCACCATCACCTCTATCACTGCAAACACCACCTCCACTATCATCAGGACCACAACTGCCACCCCCACCGGCTCAGTGCCATTGTAAGTCCCTTGCTCTTCTAACCCAAGCTGGAAGAGCAGAGTTCTCAGGATGGCATAATGAAGTCCTCATCACAATAACTTTTCTTTTTTTTTTTTTTAAGATTTATTTATTTATTTATTTATTATTTCTCTCCCCCACCCACCCCGGTTGTCTGTTCTCTGTGTCTCTTTTGCTGCATGTTCTTCTTTGTCCACTTCTGTTGTTGTCAGCGGCACGGGAATCTGTTTTTTTTGTTGCATCATCTTGCTGTGTCAGCTCTCCATGTGTGTGGCGCCATTCTTGAGCAGGCTGCACTTTCTTTAGCGCTGGGCGGCTCTCCTTACGGGTGCACTCCTTGCGCGTGGGGCTCCCCTACGCGGGGGACACCCCTGCGTGGCAGGGCACTCCATGCGCACATCAGCACTGCGCATGGGCCAGCTCCACATGGGTCAAGGAAACCCGGGGTTTGAACTGTGGACCTCCCATGTGGTAGACGGACGCCCTAACCACTGGGCCAAGTCCACTTCCCTCACAATAACTTTTCATACCCACTCATTTCTCCTCCCCTGCTCCTATGATAAGCACTGTAGGGTGGGAAGAAAAGCACTGGTCCATGAGACAGGAAACTTAAGGGAGGGAGGAGTAGGGGACCTAGTTACAATTTGGGGTAGGCCCTGACTCCCAGAGCGTCCCAGAACAATGTCCCCAAGAACCTTGGGGTGACCCCCAGGAGGGCGTTGTCACATTCCTGTCTTTCCCAGGCTCTTCTGGGCAGAGAAAAGGAGACTTATTGGCCCTCTGACCCTAGACAAATTAATTACTAAACTAAACCTCAGATTTCTCCCCTGTAAATAGGGAGAATAACTCCTGCCCAAATTACCTCTCAAATCTATGACATTCAAAAGATGTGAAACACAGCCCATTGTCCTTCCCATCCCACCTCCCTCCCAACCTCCGAGGCTCAGAGCTCTCAAAGCCCTCTGGCCTGGCTGAGGGTGAGATCCCAGGGGCTCAGCTCAGCTGGGCCCGTCACCTTGAGAAACCAAAAGTTAGGCACTAGGCCTTGTACAATTGGGGGTGGCAGAATATTTTCAATCCATTTCTACATCTAACTCATTCTACAGCCATGGTCAGGTCGCTTAACCACTTCTGGTATTGTAATTGATTCCTACCCCTAATTTGTAGGCACAAAGGAATGGAAAAGAACATACTATTTATGAGCCTATATTTCTATACCAGCCAATTCACCAACCAGTCAGTGGTGGTTTGGAGTTATGTGCCCCAGTCCACAACTTACTTTCTTTTTTTTAAATTTTTTTTTCCCCATAATTTATTCTTAATCCTTTCCTATTCTTAATCCGTTCCTGCTGTTGTGAACCCATTGTAAATAGGACCTGTTTTATGAGGTTACTTCAGGCAAGGTGTGTGGTCCAATTGAATTAGGATGGGTCTTAATCCTATTACTGGAGGCCTTATAGATAAGTTCACAGAGAGAAGCCACGGGGAGCAGCCAGGAGCTGGAAGTCAACGGAACCCGGAAGATAAAGGAGAAGATGCCACCATGTGCAGTGCCACGTGACGGAAAAGTCAAGGAACCGCATAGATTGCCCGCCACCCAGAAGATACCAACCCCGGGAGGGAGGAGGCCGCCCAGCCTCTGAAACCGTGAGTCAATAAATCCCTGTTGTTAAGCACCCCATTGTATGGTATTTGTTTCAGCAGCTGGGAAACTTAGTCCTTTGAGATATAAAATGTTACTTCTGATTCTATATTTGAAGGAACAGCCTGAGAGAGGTTTGGCAACGGTTTCTTGGTGGGAAAGCAGAATCAGGGTCTTCTGACTGCAGAGAGCACGCTGGGGTCTCCTTCCCTCCACCCTGCTTTCATTTCTAGTAGAGGGAAGTGGAAGAGACACGGGAAGATCATGGGGAAATGGGAGAGGAGAAGGGAGGTCTGTTTCACCCTAAAAGTCTAGCATCACCACGAGCTATAATCCCAAAATAGCACAGATTTACATCTTCACTGGCAAGGAAAAGGGTGTGGAGATGGATATGGTGCCAAACTGAGTCCGCCAAAACAATCCACTTAACAGCCACCATTCCACTCTCAGAGGACAGGGTCCAAGACCCCAAACCCCTCCACGGCCTCCAAGGACTGGCCTTCCTTGACGGTTCGCAGGATCCCATATCCCATCCCAATCCTGAACACCTGGCGTGCGCCACTTCACCATAATTGATTAAGTGTGAACTAAAATAACAGAGAGATAGATTTTGTCAGTCATGTTGGCATAATGTTTAAAAATTGTTAATATATCTAATGCCGATAAGGCGGTGGGGAGACTTGTCCTCTTGTCCACGGCTGGCAGAGGTCTAAGTGGGTACCATCTTTGGGAGGCTAGTTTGGGGATGCCGTGTACCTAAAATGGGCTTGGCCATCAAGGGACTGACACCTCCTACCAACCTCAAGCCCACTTAGTAGAAGTCGGCGGCCACTTGCAAATGACTAAAAGAAAAAGCACAGCTGTATTCACCTCCCTCAAGAGAAATGAAGCCAGGCCACCCTAAAATAAAGTAGACTTAAGCCCGAAAAAAAAAAAAAAAAAAAAAAATATATATATATATATATATATATATTTAAAGAGCTAAAATGTTTTCAGAGGCAGAATGTGGAGAAGGAAAACACTAAAGGCTGTGAGGCCAGAAAGGAGCCTGTGGGGCTGAAATTATTGTTTTATCAACCCCTAACATCACACACA
This sequence comes from Dasypus novemcinctus, assembly GCF_030445035.2. NCBI lineage: Eukaryota > Metazoa > Chordata > Mammalia > Cingulata > Dasypodidae > Dasypus > Dasypus novemcinctus. The sequence continues at coordinate 41,610 of NW_026688478.1, forward strand.
TACACAAATGCAAATTGAGCTACTTAACAACAAAGCTACCAGAAGACCCGAAGTTAACTTAATTATAATAATCAGCCAATCACCCCCAGAAAAGTGGAGGTTGCCAGCAATTAATACACACCCATACACCCACACACTCGCAGAAACACCGGCCTCTCTCTTCCTCTACTGAGAATGTCTACCATCATCTATTAGATACTCTCCTACACATTCACCACACACGCACTGCCACACACACGCCAACACAAACCCGTAGGGGACACTCTCAGGCTCTCCAGGTGCTCCACAAATACACAAGCTTACAGGCCCCCGAAAACCTCCAGGTGGATCGAGCCGCTGTTTCATCAGCGTCCCTCTCCCAGCCCATCCGAGCTGCCTCGACCAGGCTCCGAGCTGCCTCGACCAGGCTCCGGACCCTGAGACCAGCCCCCACGCCACAGCCCATTCCTGCCCAGGGGGAGAGGGGTGACTCCCCTGGTCCCTCCTCAGGGATGGCCTAGGGTGGGTGGGAGAGCAAGGGCCCGGGAGCGAGGGAGTCAGCCCAAGGCGAAAAGGGCTGCGGGGCTGCGGGGCTGCGGGTGGGCCTCAGGGTGGAAGGATTTTTCAAAAGGGAGGAAGGCAGTGGGTGAAGTGGCAGTGACTGGAGGGTCAGTGGAAGGCACGGAGGGCCAGGCGAGCCTGCCGAAGCAGGAAGACAGAAAGGAAGTGACTCTCCGAGCCCAGGTCTTCCTTTTCAGAAGCCTGCAGCAGGAGGAAATGGCCACCGACTTCCCAGAGCACTGGAGCCCGACTGAGAAGACTCGGGCGCTCGGGGGCTGGGGGAGCTGAACTGGGCTGCTTCTGTCTCTTCCTCCCCAGCCTGGGGACCCCAGGCACGGCCCAAGGGGCGACATCAAGGGAAATGGTGAGGGCGCTACTGCCCCTGCTGTCAACAGGGACTCCCTGATGCTGAAGTAGCCCCTCGGGACAGATCGAAAAGGGTGAGGGCTGTGGAACACACACACATTTATGAGACAATCAGGGAGACTGGGGATTTAGGAATTTCTGATGATTTTTTTTTCAGGTGCGATAATAGAATAGTGTTTATTTTTAAAAAAGATATTTTTAGAGCTGCATAGAGAAGTGTTTAAGAATGAAATAATGCATTGTCTAGGATTTACTTACTAATTACTTATGATATTACTCTACTTACTGTATTACTAATATCGCGGCAGACGGGTGGGGTGGAGGCGGGTGAGGATAAAGAAGCAGCAAGATCAGATCAGTGTTGACCACTGGTGAAGCAGAGTGACGGGAACGCGGAGGTCCACTAAAAGTAAATTTTTCTCTCCATTTTTGTAAAGGTTTGAAAATTTTTTTGCACTTTTTAAAAGTAATGTTCTTTTTCTAATTTAGTTTACAAAAAAGGGCATATTCCTTCCACAAGAGTCCAGATCTTCCTACGTAAAAGAACCATATACTAATTCATATTACAATCATGATTTTAGACTACTCATTATCATTAACCCAATAGACAAGCGTCATGAAGAAGGAATAGATATGACTTCCGTAGCAGGAGTGAGGTGTAAAGCTAGACTACTCTGCCCGTGGTTTTCTGATAAAAGTTGAATTACCTTACTAGTTTAGCTGTTGCGTTTGAAATTTTTACTGCTACTACTACTAATAATAATAATAAATAAATGGGTGGATCTAAAAGGGAAGCGACAGAATTTGCCATGAGAGAGATATTCAGCAAGAGTGTTAAAGGAAAGAAGGAGGGCCACAGAGGGAGAGGTGGCCATGGCCCCTCTGAAACACGGCCACTCAGCCGGGCAGCCAGCCCCGCACCAGCCAGACCAAAGTGCTGGCCTCTGCTCCCCACCCCATCCACGAGGGGTGCCAGGGCCAGGGTGGGAAGGCCCCGACAGCCTGGCCCCGCGACAGAGTGGCAGGCTAGGAGGTACGAGTTCTGGCCTGTGTGTGACCGTGTGCAAGCCACTAGACATCCCGTGCTTCGGTGTCCCTGGCCGTGAATTGGCCTAGCAAACACACGGTGACATCATGGAAGTATCAGGGCCTTTGGACAACATGGTGGCTGTTTTTTACTGGTGCCCATGGGGTTCAGGGGACAGAAACCCAGTCAGATACCACCTGAGTTCTGGTGCCAGCTCAGCCACCAATGGCTGGGTGACATCAGAAGAGTCTCTTGTCGTCTCTGGGCCTGTTTCCCTGTCTGTGCTGTGAGAAGGTTGGACAGGCTCTTCTGGGCAGGCCCACAAAGCTCCCCCACCGCACTGGGACCAGAAGCCTGGGCTGCGCTGGTGGTACCAGAGAGGGACTATGTTTCCAGGGAAGAGAGGGGAATTCTCAGAAGGCTGAGGGGATAAAGGCCGAACCATAAAAGCAAATCCCAGTTTTTTCCTGGGCTCATCCCAGAGAAAAAGGAACAACTCAGCAGCTCCAAGCTGACCGTGGTTGGCTGACCGGTCCCTCAATCCCAGGCCACCCCCCAGAAATCACCTGGAGGGAAGAAGGCTCCAGCAATGGCCAGCTTGAGTGCCAACCCGGTCTCAGCGGGGCCTGCCCTCTCACTCGCCAGGGCGCATACTTGGTGTCCACTCTCCAACCCTTCAGGGCCTCAGACCCATCAGGACACAGCCCCTCCCCCTAGAGGCCCTCGTTGGCCCCCACCCCACCGAGACCCCCATTGGGAGGGGAACACAGGCTCTCACGCACACACACAACTAGGGGTGTTGCATACTAAACAAATACCATGCAAGTAGCAAGTTTCTCTTTCTTTCCCCACATAGGAGCTTATACCCGGAAGCAGCATCCTCAGCCCCAAACCCTACCCCCACACACTGGGGCAAGGGGTCCTCCCTCCCAACTCCCCCCAGCCTGGACCAGTGACTTACCAAGCAGGGCTGTGCACAGGCTTCTAGAGGACGGGCCCCCAGGGTGTCAGCATGCAGCTGGCCGCCAACCTGAACCCCTGGGCTAGCTTCAGCTGCCCAGGCCCACCGACACTTGTGCCCTCCAGTAGGGGCCTGTGCCTAGAAGGGACCTGTGCTCTCCCTCAGCCCCCCCCAGCCCCCCCTCCCCCACCAGACATATGATCTCAAAGTACACCCGGAAGGGAAACTTGGCCACTGCTTCTCTGTGTCACCAAATCCAGCCTCTCCCCGTCCCCCCTCCAAAGCCGACCTGAGTGCAAGAACAGCAAAGGGGCTGGGGGGGATCCGGGGGCTTGTTACTGTCCCCACACTGCAAGGCTCTGGCCTCCCCTCCATTCCCCACACACAGGGTAAGAGGCACTCTGCCCTGTCACCCCAGAACGCTATCCTTGCCCCCTCCAGGCCCCATACCACCCCCTGCTCAGGCAGGACCAACGGGGACACACGCCAATTCCGGTGAGCCCATGCACCCTTCTCCTAAACCAAGATAACTTCTCTGTTCGCGGGTCCCATCCACCTCCCGGCTGCATTCTCTGGCTTGTTGGAGGGATGCCTTGGAAGTAAACAGCCCCTCAGAACTTCCCGTCGTCCCTGCAAAGTCGCCCACCCCCACCCTGTCCTCTGCCACCTCCTAAAGCTTGAGCCAAAACTGCGAGGGACATGGAGACGTGAGCAATGAACGTCTAGAGAGAAGGCGAAAAAGAAAGAGAGAGAGAGGAGAAAGGGCCGTGTTCCGGCTCACCGTCCCTGCTTGGTGATGATCATCTCCGTCTGGTGCTGATTGAACTTGGACCACAACAGGTGGTTGTTGAGCGCGACTCTCAGCTTTCCGGACACCTCCAGCCCCGCGGGCAGCGCATAGTCCTCGCGCGGCCCGGGATAGAGGCCGGCCCGCGCGTCCAGGGCCGCGTAGCCCTCCCCGGGCTGGAAGCCCTCGGCGCCCCGCCGTCGGCGGGTACGGCTCGCCCGGCCCGGGGAAGCCGGCGGCCTGGGGCCGAGACGGGTAGGCGTAAGCTCCCAGGAAGCGGCCCGAAGGAGCGGGCACTAGGGCGCCGCCAGCGTAGGGCGCCCCCCAGGCCGCCGCCCCCACGACGGTCGGCCGCGTCCTGCGCCGCTGGCTCGGGGTAGAAGTAGCGGTTCTGCGCGTCGGCGCCGGGCGCGCGGCCCTCGTCGCTCACCGGCATCGGCTCGGTGCCCGTCAGCATGTCTCCGCACCGGCTCCACGAGGCCCATCCGGGGCGGGCTGGCACCTCCCCGCAGCCGTCGAGGGGCGCTGCGGCCGGGCCCCCGCGCGGCGCTGGGGCGGGCGGGAGGGTCGGGTCCGCGGAGGCGCGCGAGGGGCGGGGCCAGGGCCCCGGGGGCGGGGGGCCCTCCAAGCCCGGGCTCGGACGCCTGGGTCCTGCGCCCGCGTTTGGCGGGCGCGCGGCAGCTCGCCGGCTCCTTCTGCCGCGGGCCGCTGTCACTAGCGTCGCGGCGCCTTTGCTGTGGCTTTATGAAGCCTCTCCGGGCCCCCCCACCTCGGCCCCGCCCCTCCCCGCCCCCTCGTGGCTAATACGAGGCAAATTCTCCGCGGTCGACTAGGACCGGAGGGTCCCCGTGTGCCCGGTAGTACTTCTAGACCTTGCCTTCTGGAAGTGCCAGTCCCTCCACCAGGAACGCCGGGCGCGTTTCTCTCCCCTGGACCCTCGGGGAAGTCCAGCCATCCCTGAAGGCGCCCCTCCCAGGCCGGCTCCTAGGGGGAGGCCTTCAGTGGGCCTTCTGGCTTGGGTCTGCTTGGGCCATGAACATTGAGCAGCTATGTACTGATGCCTACCGTGTGCCCAGGCTCTGGGCTGAGTGGCTTTGCGGGAAGTGTTTGCCCTTTTCCTCCCCGCCAGGGGTCCGGGCGGAAGGCGTCCCGCGTACCGCCCGCCCCGAGGCAGACCTGGAAGCTGGGGCCGCGGAAGAGCCCCTCAACCCGAGCGCGCCGCAGCACGGCGCCTTCGCCTGGTCTCCACCGCGCCGCGCCCAAAGTTCCCCACCGCGGCGCGGCGGCCAGAGGCAGTGGCGAGAGCACAGGCCTGCGCTGAGTGCTCAGACAGACCCCTCTGCCTGTCACCGAGGTGTGTGTGACACGGGCAAGTCACCTGCCTTGCCCGTCAGCCTCACGCGCGTCAGAGGGGAAACAAATGGATCTCCTGCCCTTCAGAGGGCTGAGCCTTCCATGAGGTGGGGTGCGCCGCGGCGCGCTCCAGCCTGTTGTTACACCTCGAGGCAAACGCTGCTTTGATCTGAGTCAGAGCCGGTGACAGGAAGGGAACCCACCGCCTGCTCCAGAGGGCTGCCTTGGGCGTTGGGACTACGGAGCTTTTCTCCATTTTCCTTTTCTAACTGATGCAGGTATATTGCTGTTACAATGAAAGCAATCCTACCCCCCCCCCCCCCCAGCTGAAAATAGCATCATTGAGAGTTTTCCTGTGCATACAGATAAAACCTACTCAGAGAGAAAACTTAAGCAAATTGCAGAAAAGCAGAAGGATCAGCCCTTGTTCCAGCCTCTCGGAGGCGAGCGGATTGACATTAAAGTTAACACCCTTCCAGACACCACCACATCTCTGCCTGTCTTTTGCACACACACACATATACACAGATACATAATTTTATACAAACGCTACACGTGCTGTTTTGTAACATGTATTTTTTTTTCACGTCAACAAGGTGCCATGGAATTTTTTGCAGGTCAATTTATAGATAAAGATTTACATTTAAAGAGTGTTTTGGAAAACACTTTAAAATTTTCATCCCGTTAAAAGTCAACCTCTCCGCACCCCACTTCAGCCCTTTTCAGATCTCCCCCCTGAGCTCTCTACAACCCTGTCCCAGTCCAACAGGGTTCACCCTACGGACCACCAGGGGGACCCTCTGCTCCCAGCCAGAGCTGTCCTGAGAGGCAGGCTGGCAGTGAAGGCGAGGTGGGGGGGCGCAGGAGGCGGGCAGGGGGCGGGGCCCAGGAGCAGGGAGGGAGTGAGAATCAGCGCATCCCTGGAGACTGAGGCTGGGTCCTTGAGAGCACCTGAAATGGGCACTGGTCCCGCCTTACCCACCATTCCCCTTTGCCTTACGGATCGGGGAAAGGTTTTGCCTGCGTTCTAGGAGGACAGCAATGCTTGAAAGAGAGGGTGGCCCTGGAACCCTTGGCTACTTTGTGGGAAGCATGAGAGATTGCAGTATGACTCCTTCAGTGACTGATTTCCCCAGGAGACATGAGATTGTTGAGTGCCAACACCTCTTTGGGGGTCATTTTTGCTAAGTGCTTGGCTGGGGAAAGCCAAAATAGGGTCTTGTTCCTGTCTCTCACTCCCCTTCTCATTTCCACCCCTAGTCCTCAGGTCAAGTGGCCCATCTGCTGCCTGGAAACAGGTCGGCCTGAGCTCCCACCCAGCTCTCTGGGCAGGAGGGGGGCCTGGGGGCCTGTGTGCAGAGGAACGGGGTAGATGGGGGCAGTCTTTCTGTAAACTAACAGGCTATTAGAGGGTCCCACAGCCTGTTCCGTTAAACCTGGATCCTTCAATCCCCCACAACCCTCCCCCAATTACTTCCACCCAAAAAAGAAAGTGCTTGTGAAAAGCGGGGGCTGAGTGGGCCTGGTGTCACCACCGCCAGTCCCCTGCCCCCTGCCAGCTTGGGTGAGAAGAAGAGCCCTGGCAGCGACACCTCCTCCTCCTGCTGCCAACCTCACCCCCATTCCCAGGCTCAGGGCTGGCGAGGTGGGACAGGAGCGAGGAGACGAGCCGCCTGGGATCCCCCTCACCTCCCCGTGGCTGCCCGCTCGCAGCCTGTCTCATCCCGTGAGCACACTAAGCATCAGAGAGCTGATCCTAGGCCGGGGAGGGGCGGGAAACACGGGGTGGGCTGTCCCGAATGGGAGAGACAAGGCCACCACCAAACAACACGGCTCACGAGGCAGGCTGCTTGGCAGCTGTGGGAAACTCACACGCCCATTCGGGAGCAGAGCTGCGCCGGAACCCAGGTCTCCTGACTCCTGATCCAGTGCTCTTCCCACAGGGGTTTTGACCTGTCTTGTGTGGAGGGAGAATAATGACAACAAATGAGAAGTCAAGTGGTTGCATTAGTAAAGATTTGGAAAACAGGAAAGGGAATCGCCA
>NW_026688479.1:0-48580 GCF_030445035.2 Dasypus novemcinctus
TCAGCACATTTCCCTCTGCCACAGCACGCCACGCAACCAGGTGATTTTCCTATTGATTGCCGTTCCAAGCTACCAGAGCGGGCAATGCCGCGGGGATACTGTCCAGATTTCCAAACCAAAGCCGATAGGCCTTCTCGCCGAGGCGCAGCTGCCTGGTCGATCGAGCCCCAGGCCCTGGTGCTCCTGAGGGCTGCGGGGACACCCAGGACTGCGCTGCTGATGGCAGGTGGCTCCGGGCCTCAGTGGCCTGCCAGTGGGCTCTACTTGGGAATCCGTGCTCTTGCACGGGGTGTGTGTGTGTGGGGGGGGAGTCGCTTGCAGGGGGGCCTCCCTACACATGCCTCTTCTTCTGTCACTTTGGCTGCGGCTGAGCCTGGCACTGGGTGCGTGCATGCTCAGGAGACAGGCCTCTGCATGTCTCTGGACAGGCCCCGTGCCAGCTGGGACCTGAGCCTCAGCCCAGGTGCGCCACCTGCGCTCAGGTTCGTTGGACCGGCCCAGGTCAGCTGAGAGGGAGGAGAACGTGGTCCTCACCGCGGAGGGAAGCAAAAGTGCCGACACCTGCCAGCGGGAGAGCCGCATCCAACAGCCCTGTGGGATCTAAGCCCCCTCTCGCTCCGTCCGCTGCCTCCGCCTGACCCCCTCCTTTCGGGGCGCCCAGACGGCGCCCGGGGTGGGGGTGGGGGAGGGGGAGGGCCAAGCGCTAGGCCTCCCGCGCCGCCGTACCCCGCTCTCTGACGCCCGCAAAGCCGGGACAAATGCGCAGGCGCCCCGGCCCGCTGGGCCGGCCACGCCCAGCGCCGCCCTGGCGCGCAGGCGCCACTCACCCCGCCCCCGGCAGACTCGCCCCGACCCCGCCCCTCCTGGTTGCTCTGGAGACGGTGGCCACTGGCGGGAGGTGCCCAAGCCCGGGAGTGGGAAGACAGTTGTGATGGATTGGGGGGGGGAGGGGAGGCGTTTTCTGCACTCGGGAGTTGTCCCCAGTGGCAGTGCCGGGACAGATGCGGCCAATAGGCATCCTGCCCAAACCCACCCGATGCACTTCGGGGAGCGCGTCCACTGCCAGGAAAACCTCCAGCGCCGGGGGAAGCGGGGTTCCAAAATGTATACACCGAATGCCAGCAGGAGGCCACGGGGACGCGACGGAAGGGGTCGCCGACGTGGGCGGAGCCTGCTGGGTGGGGACTGGGCTAGGAGAGAAGCTCTGCTATGCTGTCCTGGACAGTTGTTCCCTCCTGTCTGTCTGGTGAAAAGCCAAGAGACAGAAGAAGCTCCAGGAACAAGAGAGCGGCTCCGGTGCCCAAAGTCAGAGGCAAAGCTTCCACCGCTAGGGGCCACTGTTGGATAGGAAGAGTTCCTTGCTGACACTTGCTGGGGGGCAGAGGGCTGAGTTCTAAGGCAGGGGGAGGGGCAGGGCCCCTTGCAGAAGGGGCTGTGGGGGAAGGGACCCCTGGGCCAGATCTGGGGCTGCTGGGAGAGCCCCCTCTCCATGCCATAGCTCACCTGGCCCAGGCCAAGGGTCTGGGTTGGGCCAGGCTGCCAGACCCGTCTGAAGACGGGGGTTTCCTCGCCAACCAAAGTCCCCGAGGCCTCCTCAAGCGGGGGCCTAGCTAGGGCCGGCCGGCGTTGCCCTGCAGGTCTCTCCCACGGCAATGGTCACAGACATGCTGTCTCCCATCGCCGTCACCTCCAGCTTCTGTCAGGGGAACCCCGGCCTTTCCCACCGGTGGCCTGCGGGCTCCGGCCTGGGCTCCCGGCCAGGCCTGCAGAGGCCTGTCTCCCGGAGAGGACAGGCCCAGAGTCTTCCCTCTCCCTTGTCAATGACCTCTCTTTCTCTGCGTTTCTTTTCTGGGACGAGAGGGGCCCCAGAGCACCCCGACGACTCTGAGCAAGGAGCCTGCCCTTTCTCCTCTCGCCCTCCTTTTTGGGACCGTACCAACCAACGAGCGTTTCTCTCGGCTTTGGGGCCGCGGGAGACAAAACGAAACTGCTTAACTATTGGGTGGTGAGACACTTGGAAATCATTTCTGCTCACTTGAGGCAGGCGCTGCGGTCAAGTGGGCTCACAGGTCCAGGTGTTCCATGGACCGGGTATATTCTAAGCGGCCATCGTGACCGTCCAAAGCGGACGTATGGGTTGTCTGGGCATTGACTCGAGTCGTACCCATCCGTTTGTGGGGGAAAAAAAGGGAGAACCCATCATCTTCAGCACATTTCCCTCTGCCACAGCACGCCACGCAACCAGGTGATTTTCCTATTGATTGCCGTTCCAAGCTACCAGAACGGGCAATGCCGCGGGGATACTGTCCAGATTTCCAAACCAAAGCCGATAGGCCTTCTCGCCGAGGCGCAGCTGCCTGGTCGATCGAGCCCCAGGCCCTGGTGCTCCTGAGGGCTGCGGGGACACCCAGGACTGCGCTGCTGATGGCAGGTGGCTCCGGGCCTCAGTGGCCTGCCAGTGGGCTCTACTTGGGAATCCGTGCTCTTGCACGGGGTGTGTGTGTGGGGGGGGGGAGTCGCTTGCAGGGGGGCCTCCCTACACATGCCTCTTCTTCTGTCACTTTGGCTGCGGCTGAGCCTGGCACTGGGTGCGTGCATGCTCAGGAGACAGGCTTCTGCATGTCTCTGGACAGGCCCCGTGCCGGTTGGGACCTGAGCCCCAGCGCAGGTGCACCACCTGCGCTCAGGTTCGTTGGACCGGCCCAGGTCAGCTGAGAGGGAGGAGAACGTGGTCCTCACCGCGGAGGGAAGCAAAAGTGCCGACACCTGGCAGCGGGAGAGCCGCATCCAACAGCCCTGTGGGATCTAAGCCCCCTCTCGCTCCGTCCGCTGCCTCCGCCTGACCCCCTCCTTTCGGGGCGCCCAGACGGCGCCCGGGGTGGGGGTGGGGGAGGGGGAGGGCCAAGCGCTAGGCCTCCCGCGCCGCCGTACCCCGCTCTCTGACGCCCGCAAAGCCGGGACAAATGCGCAGGCGCCCCGGCCCGCTGGGCCGGCCACGCCCAGCGCCGCCCTGGCGCGCAGGCGCCACTCACCCTGCCCCCGGCAGACTCGCCCCGACCCCGCCCCTCCTGGTTGCTCTGGAGACGGTGGCCACTGGCGGGAGGTGCCCAAGCCCGGGAGTGGGAAGACAGTTGTGATGGATTGGGGGGGGGAGGGGAGGCGTTTTCTGCACTCGGGAGTTGTCCCCAGTGGCAGTGCCGGGACAGATGCGGCCAATAGGCATCCTGCCCAAACCCACCCGATGCACTTCGGGGAGCGCGTCCACTGCCAGGAAAACCTCCAGCGCCGGGGGAAGCGGGGTTCCAAAATGTATACACCGAATGCCAGCAGGAGGCCACGGGGACGCGACGGAAGGGGTCGCCGACGTGGGCGGAGCCTGCTGGGTGGGGACTGGGCTAGGAGAGAAGCTCTGCTATGCTGTCCTGGACAGTTGTTCCCTCCTGTCTGTCTGGTGAAAAGCCAAGAGACAGAAGAAGCTCCAGGAACAAGAGAGCGGCTCCGGTGCCCAAAGTCAGAGGCAAATCTTCCACCGCTAGGGGCCACTGTTGGATAGGAAGAGTTCCTTCCTGACACTTGCTGGGGGGCAGAGGGCTGAATTCTAAGGCAGGGGGAGGGGCAGGGCCCCTTGCAGAAGGGGCTGTGGGGGAAGGGACCCCTGGGCCAGATCTGGGGCTGCTGGGAGAGCCCCCTCTCCATGCCATAGATCACCTGGCCCAGGCCAAGTGTCTGGGTTGGGCCAGGCTGCCAGACCCGTCTGAAGACGGGGGTTTCCTCACCAACCAAAGTCCCCGAGGCCTCCTCAAGTGGGGGCCTAGCTAGGGCCGGCCGGCGTTGCCCTGCAGGTCTCTCCCACGGCAATGGTCACAGACATGCTGTCTCCCATCGCCGTCACCTCCAGCTTCTGTCAGGGGAACCCCGGCCTTTCCCACCAGTGGCCTGCGGGCTCCGGCCTGGGCTCCCGGCCAGGCCTGCAGAGGCCTGTCTCCCGGAGAGGACAGGCCCAGAGTCTTCCCTCTCCCTTGTCAATGACCTCTCTTTCTCTGCGTTTCTTTTCTGGGACGAGAGGGGCCCCAGAGCACCCCGACGACTCTGAGCAAGGAGCCTGCCCTTTCTCCTCTCGCCCTCCTTTTTGGGACCGTACCAACCAACGAGTGTTTCTCTTGGCTCTGGGGCTGCGGGACGCAAAACGAAACTGCTTACCTATTGGGTGGTGACTCACTTGCGTGGAAATCATTTCTGCTCACTTGAGGCAGGCGCTGCGGTCAAGTGGGCTCACAGGTCCAGGTGTTCCATGGACCGGGTATATTCTAAGCGGCCATCGTGACCGTCCAAAGCGGACGTATGGGTTGTCTGGGCATTGACTCGAGTCGTACCCATCCGTTTGTGGGGGAAAAAAAGGGAGAACCCATCATCTTCAGCACATTTCCCTCTGCCATAGCACGCCACGAAACCAGGTGATTTTCCTATTGATTGCCGTTCCAAGCTACCAGAGCGGGCAATGCCGCGGGGATACTGTCCAGATTTCCAAACCAAAGCCGATAGGCCTTCTCGCCGAGGCGCAGCTGCCTGGTCGATCGAGCCCCAGGCCCTGGTGCTCCTGAGGGCTGCGGGGACACCCAGGACTGCGCTGCTGATGGCAGGTGGCTCCGGGCCTCAGTGGCCTGCCAGTGGGCTCTACTTGGGAATCCGTGCTCTTGCACGGGGTGTGTGTGTGGGGGGGGGGAGTCGCTTGCAGGGGGGCCTCCCTACACATGCCTCTTCTTCTGTCACTTTGGCTGCGGCTGAGCCTGGCACTGGGTGCGTGCATGCTCAGGAGACAGGCTTCTGCATGTCTCTGGACAGGCCCCGTGCCGGTTGGGACCTGAGCCCCAGCGCAGGTGCACCACCTGCGCTCAGGTTCGTTGGACCGGCCCAGGTCAGCTGAGAGGGAGGAGAACGTGGTCCTCACCGCGGAGGGAAGCAAAAGTGCCGACACCTGGCAGCGGGAGAGCCGCATCCAACAGCCCTGTGGGATCTAAGCCCCCTCTCGCTCCGTCCGCTGCCTCCGCCTGACCCCCTCCTTTCGGGGCGCCCAGACGGCGCCCGGGGTGGGGGTGGGGGAGGGGGAGGGCCAAGCGCTAGGCCTCCCGCGCCGCCGTACCCTGCTCTCTGACGCCCGCAAAGCCGGGACAAATGCGCAGGCGCCCCGGCCCGCTGGGCCGGCCACGCCCAGCGCCGCCCTGGCGCGCAGGCGCCACTCACCCTGCCCCCGGCAGACTCGCCCCGACCCCGCCCCTCCTGGTTGCTCTGGAGACGGTGGCCACTGGCGGGAGGTGCCCAAGCCCGGGAGTGGGAAGACAGTTGTGATGGATTGGGGGGTGGAGGGGAGGCGTTTTCTGCACTCGGGAGTTGTCCCCAGTGGCAGTGCCGGGACAGATGCGGCCAATAGGCATCCTGCCCAAACCCACCCGATGCACTTCGGGGAGCGCGTCCACTGCCAGGAAAACCTCCAGCGCCGGGGGAAGCGGGGTTCCAAAATGTATACACCGAATGCCAGCAGGAGGCCACGGGGACGCGACGGAAGGGGTCGCCGACGTGGGCGGAGCCTGCTGGGTGGGGACTGGGCTAGGAGAGAAGCTCTGCTATGCTGTCCTGGACAGTTGTTCCCTCCTGTCTGTCTGGTGAAAAGCCAAGAGACAGAAGAAGCTCCAGGAACAAGAGAGCGGCTCCGGTGCCCAAAGTCAGAGGCAAATCTTCCACCGCTAGGGGCCACTGTTGGATAGGAAGAGTTCCTTCCTGACACTTGCTGGGGGGCAGAGGGCTGAATTCTAAGGCAGGGGGAGGGGCAGGGCCCCTTGCAGAAGGGGCTGTGGGGGAAGGGACCCCTGGGCCAGATCTGGGGCTGCTGGGAGAGCCCCCTCTCCATGCCATAGATCACCTGGCCCAGGCCAAGTGTCTGGGTTGGGCCAGGCTGCCAGACCCGTCTGAAGACGGGGGTTTCCTCACCAACCAAAGTCCCCGAGGCCTCCTCAAGTGGGGGCCTAGCTAGGGCCGGCCGGCGTTGCCCTGCAGGTCTCTCCCACGGCAATGGTCACAGACATGCTGTCTCCCATCGCCGTCACCTCCAGCTTCTGTCAGGGGAACCCCGGCCTTTCCCACCAGTGGCCTGCGGGCTCCGGCCTGGGCTCCCGGCCAGGCCTGCAGAGGCCTGTCTCCCGGAGAGGACAGGCCCAGAGTCTTCCCTCTCCCTTGTCAATGACCTCTCTTTCTCTGCGTTTCTTTTCTGGGACGAGAGGGGCCCCAGAGCACCCCGACGACTCTGAGCAAGGAGCCTGCCCTTTCTCCTCTCGCCCTCCTTTTTGGGACCGTACCAACCAATGAGTGTTTCTCTTGGCTCTGGGGCTGCGGGACGCAAAACGAAACTGCTTACCTATTGGGTGGTGACTCACTTGCGTGGAAATCATTTCTGCTCACTTGAGGCAGGCGCTGCGGTCAAGTGGGCTCACAGGTCCAGGTGTTCCATGGGCCGGGTATATTCTAAGCGGCCATCGTGACCGTCCAAAGCGGACGTATGGGTTGTCTGGGCATTGACTCGAGTCGTACCCATCCGTTTGTGGGGGAAAAAAAGGGAGAACCCATCATCTTCAGCACATTTCCCTCTGCCACAGCACGCCACGAAACCAGGTGATTTTCCTATTGATTGCCGTTCCTAGCTACCAGAGCGGGCAATGCCGCGGGGATACTGTCCAGATTTCCAAACCAAAGCCGATAGGCCTTCTCGCCGAGGCGCAGCTGCCTGGTCGATCGAGCTCCAGCCCATGGTGCTCCTGAGGGCTGCGGGGACACCCAGGACTGCGCTGCTGATGGCAGGTGGCTCCGGGCCTCAGTGGCCTGCCAGTGGGCTCTACTTGGGAATCCGTGCTCTTGCACGGGGTGTGTGTGTGTGTGGGGGGAGTCGCTTGCAGGGGGGCCTCCCTACACATGCCTCTTCTTCTGTCACTTTGGCTGCGGCTGAGCCTGGCACTGGGTGCGTGCATGCTCAGGAGACAGGCCTCTGCATGTCTCTGGACAGGCCCCGTGCCGGCTGGGACCTGAGCCTCAGCCCAGGTGCACCACCTGCGCTCAGGTTCGTTGGACCGGCCCAGGTCAGCTGAGAGGGAGGAGAACGTGGTCCTCACCGCGGAGGGAAGCAAAAGTGCTGACACCTGCCAGCGGGAGAGCCGCATCCAACAGCCCTGTGGGATCTAAGCCCCCTCTCGCTCCGTCCGCTGCCTCCGCCTGACCCCCTCCTTTCGGGGCGCCCAGACGGCGCCCGGGTTCCGGGTGGGGGAGGGGGAGGGCCAAGCGCTAGGCCTCCCGCGCCGCCGTACCCCGCTCTCTGACGCCCGCAAAGCCGGGACAAATGCGCAGGCGCCCCGGCCCGCTGGGCCGGCCACGCCCAGCGCCGCCCTGGCGCGCAGGCGCCACTCACCCCGCCCCCGGCAGACTCGCCCCGACCCCGCCCCTCCTGGTTGCTCTGGAGACGGTGGCCACTGGCGGGAGTTGCCCAAGCCCGGGAGTGGGAAGACAGTTGTGATGGATTGGGGGGGGGAGGGGAGGCGTTTTCTGCACTCGGGAGTTGTCCCCAGTGGCAGTGCCGGGACAGATGCGGCCAATAGGCATCCTGCCCAAACCCACCCGATGCACTTCGGGGAGCGCGTCCACTGCCAGGAAAACCTCCAGCGCCGGGGGAAGCGGGGTTCCAAAATGTATACACCGAATGCCAGCAGGAGGCCACGGGGACGCGACGGAAGGGGTCGCCGACATGGGCGGAGCCTGCTGGGTGGGGACTGGGCTAGGAGAGAAGCTCTGCTATGCTGTCCTGGACAGTTGTTCCCTCCTGTCTGTCTGGTGAAAAGCCAAGAGACAGAAGAAGCTCCAGGAACAAGAGAGCGGCTCCGGTGCCCAAAGTCAGAGGCAAAGCTTCCACCGCTAGGGGCCACTGTTGGATAGGAAGAGTTCCTTGCTGACACTTGCTGGGGGGCAGAGGGCTGAGTTCTAAGGCAGGGGGAGGGGCAGGGCCCCTTGCAGAAGGGGCTGTGGGGGAAGGGACCCCTGGGCCAGATCTGGGGCTGCTGGGAGAGCCCCCTCTCCATGCCATAGCTCACCTGGCCCAGGCCAAGGGTCTGGGTTGGGCCAGGCTGCCAGACCCGTCTGAAGACGGGGGTTTCCTCGCCAACCAAAGTCCCCGAGGCCTCCTCAAGCGGGGGCCTAGCTAGGGCCGGCCGGCGTTGCCCTGCAGGTCTCTCCCATGGCAATGGTCACAGACATGCTGTCTCCCATCGCCGTCACCTCCAGCTTCTGTCAGTGGAACCCCGGCCTTTCCCACCGGTGGCCTGCGGGCTCCGGCCTGGGCTCCCGGCCAGGCCTGCAGAGGCCTGTCTCCCGGAGAGGACAGGCCCAGAGTCTTCCCTCTCCCTTGTCAATGACCTCTCTTTCTCTGCCTTTCTTTTCTGGGACGAGAGGGGCCCAAGAGCACCCCGACGACTCTGAGCAAGGAGCCTGCCCTTTCGCCTCTCGCCCTCCTTTTTGGGACCGTACCAACCAACGAGTGTTTCTCTCGGCTCTGGGGCCGCGGGACGCAAAACGAAACTGCTTACCTATTGGGTGGTGACTCACTTGCGTGGAAATCATTTCTGCTCACTTGAGGCAGGCGCTGCGGTCAAGTGGGCTCACAGGTCCAGGTGTTCCATGGACCGGGTATATTCTAAGCGGCCATCGTGACCGTCCAAAGCGGACGTATGGGTTGTCTGGGCATTGACTCGAGTCGTACCCATCCGTTTGTGGGGGAAAAAAAGGGAGAACCCATCATCTTCAGCACATTTCCCTCTGCCACAGCACGCCACGCAACCAGGTGATTTTCCTATTGATTGCCGTTCCAAGCTACCAGAACGGGCAATGCCGCGGGGATACTGTCCAGATTTCCAAACCAAAGCCGATAGGCCTTCTCGCCGAGGCGCAGCTGCCTGGTCGATCGAGCCCCAGGCCCTGGTGCTCCTGAGGGCTGCGGGGACACCCAGGACTGCGCTGCTGATGGCAGGTGGCTCCGGGCCTCAGTGGCCTGCCAGTGGGCTCTACTTGGGAATCCGTGCTCTTGCACGGGGTGTGTGTGTGTGTGGGGGGAGTCGCTTGCAGGGGGGCCTCCCTACACATGCCTCTTCTTCTGTCACTTTGGCTGCGGCTGAGCCTGGCACTGGGTGCGTGCATGCTCAGGAGACAGGCTTCTGCATGTCTCTGGACAGGCCCCGTGCCGGTTGGGACCTGAGCCCCAGCGCAGGTGCACCACCTGCGCTCAGGTTCGTTGGACCGGCCCAGGTCAGCTGAGAGGGAGGAGAACGTGGTCCTCACCGCGGAGGGAAGCAAAAGTGCCGACACCTGCCAGCGGGAGAGCCGCATCCAACAGCCCTGTGGGATCTAAGCCCCCTCTCGCTCCGTCCGCTGCCTCCGCCTGACCCCCTCCTTTCGGGGCGCCCAGACGGCGCCCGGGGTGGGGGTGGGGGAGGGGGAGGGCCAAGCGCTAGGCCTCCCGCGCCACCGTACCCCGCTCTCTGACTCCCGCAAAGCCGGGACAAATGCGCAGGCGCCCCGGCCCGCTGGGCCGGCCACGCCCAGCGCCGCCCTGGCGCGCAGGCGCCACTCACCCCGCCCCCGGCAGACTCGCCCCGACCCCGCCCCTCCTGGTTGCTCTGGAGACGGTGGCCACTGGCGGGAGGTGCCCAAGCCCGGGAGTGGGAAGACAGTTGTGATGGATTGGGGGGGGGGAGGGGAGGCGTTTTCTGCACTCGGGAGTTGTCCCCAGTGGCAGTGCCGGGACAGATGCGGCCAATAGGCATCCTGCCCAAACCCACCCGATGCACTTCGGGGAGCGCGTCCACTGCCAGGAAAACCTCCAGCGCCGGGGGAAGCGGGGTTCCAAAATGTATACACCGAATGCCAGCAGGAGGCCACGGGGACGCGACGGAAGGGGTCGCCGACGTGGGCGGAGCCTGCTGGGTGGGGACTGGGCTAGGAGAGAAGCTCTGCTATGCTGTCCTGGACAGTTGTTCCCTCCTGTCTGTCTGGTGAAAAGCCAAGAGACAGAAGAAGCTCCAGGAACAAGAGAGCGGCTCCGGTGCCCAAAGTCAGAGGCAAAGCTTCCACCGCTAGGGGCCACTGTTGGATAGGAAGAGTTCCTTGCTGACACTTGCTGGGGGGCAGAGGGCTGAGTTCTAAGGCAGGGGGAGGGGCAGGGCCCCTTGCAGAAGGGGCTGTGGGGGAAGGGACCCCTGGGCCAGATCTGGGGCTGCTGGGAGAGCCCCCTCTCCATGCCATAGATCACCTGGCCCAGGCCAAGGGTCTGGGTTGGGCCAGGCTGCCAGACCCGTCTGAAGACGGGGGTTTCCTCGCCAACCAAAGTCCCCGAGGCCTCCTCAAGCGGGGGCCTAGCTAGGGCCGGCCGGCGTTGCCCTGCAGGTCTCTCCCATGGCAATGGTCACAGACATGCTGTCTCCCATCGCCGTCACCTCCAGCTTCTGTCAGTGGAACCCCGGCCTTTCCCACCGGTGGCCTGCGGGCTCCGGCCTGGGCTCCCGGCCAGGCCTGCAGAGGCCTGTCTCCCGGAGAGGACAGGCCCAGAGTCTTCCCTCTCCCTTGTCAATGACCTCTCTTTCTCTGCGTTTCTTTTCTGGGACGAGAGGGGCCCCAGAGCACCCCGACGACTCTGAGCAAGGAGCCTGCCCTTTCGCCTCTCGCCCTCCTTTTTGGGACCGTACCAACCAACGAGTGTTTCTCTCGGCTCTGGGGCCGCGGGACGCAAAATGAAACTGCTTACCTATTGGGTGGTGACTCACTTGCGTGGAAATCATTTCTGCTCACTTGAGGCAGGCGCTGCGGTCAAGTGGGCTCACAGGTCCAGGTGTTCCATGGACCGGGTATATTCTAAGCGGCCATCGTGACCGTCCAAAGCGGACGTATGGGTTGTCTGGGCATTGACTCGAGTCGTACCCATCCGTTTGTGGGGGAAAAAAAGGGAGAACCCATCATCTTCAGCACATTTCCCTCTGCCACATCACGCCACGCAACCAGGTGATTTTCCTATTGATTGCCGTTCCAAGCTACCAGAGCGGGCAATGCCGCAGGGATACTGTGCAGATTTCCAAACCAAAGACGATAGGCCTTCTCGCCGAGGCGCAGCTGCCTGGTCGATCGAGCCCCAGGCCCTGGTGCTCCTGAGGGCTGCGGGGACACCCAGGACTGCGCTGCTGATGGCAGGTGGCTCCGGGCCTCAGTGGCCTGCCAGTGGGCTCTACTTGGGAATCCGTGCTCTTGCACGGGGTGTGTGTGTGGGGGGGGGGAGTCGCTTGCAGGGGGGCCTCCCTACACATGCCTCTTCTTCTGTCACTTTGGCTGCGGCTGAGCCTGGCACTGGGTGCGTGCATGCTCAGGAGACAGGCCTCTGCATGTCTCTGGACAGGCCCCGTGCCAGCTGGGACCTGAGCCTCAGCCCAGGTGCGCCACCTGCGCTCAGGTTCGTTGGACCGGCCCAGGTCAGCTGAGAGGGAGGAGAACGTGGTCCTCACCGCGGAGGGAAGCAAAAGTGCCGACACCTGCCAGCGGGAGAGCCGCATCCAACAGCCCTGTGGGATCTAAGCCCCCTCTCGCTCCGTCCGCTGCCTCCGCCTGACCCCCTCCTTTCGGGGCGCCCAGACGGCGCCCGGGGTGGGGGTGGGGGAGGGGGAGGGCCAAGCGCTAGGCCTCCCGCGCCGCCGTACCCCGCTCTCTGACGCCCGCAAAGCCGGGACAAATGCGCAGGCGCCCCGGCCCGCTGGGCCGGCCACGCCCAGCGCCGCCCTGGCGCGCAGGCGCCACTCACCCCGCCCCCGGCAGACTCGCCCCGACCCCGCCCCTCCTGGTTGCTCTGGAGACGGTGGCCACTGGCGGGAGGTGCCCAAGCCCGGGAGTGGGAAGACAGTTGTGATGGATTGGGGGGGGAGGGGAGGCGTTTTCTGCACTCGGGAGTTGTCCCCAGTGGCAGTGCCGGGACAGATGCGGCCAATAGGCATCCTGCCCAAACCCACCCGATGCACTTCGGGGAGCGCGTCCACTGCCAGGAAAACCTCCAGCGCCGGGGGAAGCGGGGTTCCAAAATGTATACACCGAATGCCAGCAGGAGGCCACGGGGACGCGACGGAAGGGGTCGCCGACGTGGGCGGAGCCTGCTGGGTGGGGACTGGGCTAGGAGAGAAGCTCTGCTATGCTGTCCTGGACAGTTGTTCCCTCCTGTCTGTCTGGTGAAAAGCCAAGAGACAGAAGAAGCTCCAGGAACAAGAGAGCGGCTCCGGTGCCCAAAGTCAGAGGCAAAGCTTCCACCGCTAGGGGCCACTGTTGGATAGGAAGAGTTCCTTGCTGACACTTGCTGGGGGGCAGAGGGCTGAGTTCTAAGGCAGGGGGAGGGGCAGGGCCCCTTGCAGAAGGGGCTGTGGGGGAAGGGACCCCTGGGCCAGATCTGGGGCTGCTGGGAGAGCCCCCTCTCCATGCCATAGCTCACCTGGCCCAGGCCAAGGGTCTGGGTTGGGCCAGGCTGCCAGACCCGTCTGAAGACGGGGGTTTCCTCGCCAACCAAAGTCCCCGAGGCCTCCTCAAGCGGGGGCCTAGCTAGGGCCGGCCGGCGTTGCCCTGCAGGTCTCTCCCACGGCAATGGTCACAGACATGCTGTCTCCCATCGCCGTCACCTCCAGCTTCTGTCAGGGGAACCCCGGCCTTTCCCACCGGTGGCCTGCGGGCTCCGGCCTGGGCTCCCGGCCAGGCCTGCAGAGGCCTGTCTCCCGGAGAGGACAGGCCCAGAGTCTTCCCTCTCCCTTGTCAATGACCTCTCTTTCTCTGCGTTTCTTTTCTGGGACGAGAGGGGCCCCAGAGCACCCCGACGACTCTGAGCAAGGAGCCTGCCCTTTCTCCTCTCGCCCTCCTTTTTGGGACCGTACCAACCAACGAGCGTTTCTCTCGGCTTTGGGGCCGCGGGAGACAAAACGAAACTGCTTAACTATTGGGTGGTGAGACACTTGGAAATCATTTCTGCTCACTTGAGGCAGGCGCTGCGGTCAAGTGGGCTCACAGGTCCAGGTGTTCCATGGACCGGGTATATTCTAAGCGGCCATCGTGACCGTCCAAAGCGGACGTATGGGTTGTCTGGGCATTGACTCGAGTCGTACCCATCCGTTTGTGGGGGAAAAAAAGGGAGAACCCATCATCTTCAGCACATTTCCCTCTGCCACAGCACGCCACGCAACCAGGTGATTTTCCTATTGATTGCCGTTCCAAGCTACCAGAACGGGCAATGCCGCGGGGATACTGTCCAGATTTCCAAACCAAAGCCGATAGGCCTTCTCGCCGAGGCGCAGCTGCCTGGTCGATCGAGCCCCAGGCCCTGGTGCTCCTGAGGGCTGCGGGGACACCCAGGACTGCGCTGCTGATGGCAGGTGGCTCCGGGCCTCAGTGGCCTGCCAGTGGGCTCTACTTGGGAATCCGTGCTCTTGCACGGGGTGTGTGTGTGTGGGGGGGGAGTCGCTTGCAGGGGGGCCTCCCTACACATGCCTCTTCTTCTGTCACTTTGGCTGCGGCTGAGCCTGGCACTGGGTGCGTGCATGCTCAGGAGACAGGCTTCTGCATGTCTCTGGACAGGCCCCGTGCCGGTTGGGACCTGAGCCCCAGCGCAGGTGCACCACCTGCGCTCAGGTTCGTTGGACTGGCCCAGGTCAGCTGAGAGGGAGGAGAACGTGGTCCTCACCGCGGAGGGAAGCAAAAGTGCCGACACCTGCCAGCGGGAGAGCCGCATCCAACAGCCCTGTGGGATCTAAGCCCCCTCTCGCTCCGTCCGCTCCCTCCGCCTGACCCCCTTCTTTCGGGGCGCCCAGACGGCGCCCGGGTTCGGGGTGGGGGAGGGGGAGGGCCAAGCGCTAGGCCTCCCGCGCCGCCGTACCCCGCTCTCTGACGCCCGCAAAGCCGGGACAAATGCGCAGGCGCCCCGGCCCGCTGAGCCGGCCACGCCCAGCGCCGCCCTGGCGCGCAGGCGCCACTCACCCCGCCCCCGGCAGACTCGCCCCGACCCCGCCCCTCCTGGTTGCTCTGGAGACGGTGGCCACTGGCGGGAGGTGCCCAAGCCCGGGAGTGGGAAGACAGTTGTGATGGATTGGGGGGGGGAGGGGAGGCGTTTTCTGCACTCGGGAGTTGTCCCCAGTGGCAGTGCCGGGACAGATGCGGCCAATAGGCATCCTGCCCAAACCCACCCGATGCACTTCGGGGAGCGCGTCCACTGCCAGGAAAACCTCCAGCGCCGGGGGAAGCGGGGTTCCAAAATGTATACACCGAATGCCAGCAGGAGGCCACGGGGACGCGACGGAAGGGGTCGCCGACGTGGGCGGAGCCTGCTGGGTGGGGACTGGGCTAGGAGAGAAGCTCTGCTATGCTGTCCTGGACAGTTGTTCCCTCCTGTCTGTCTGGTGAAAAGCCAAGAGACAGAAGAAGCTCCAGGAACAAGAGAGCGGCTCCGGTGCCCAAAGTCAGAGGCAAAGCTTCCACCGCTAGGGGCCACTGTTGGATAGGAAGAGTTCCTTGCTGACACTTGCTGGGGGGCAGAGGGCTGAGTTCTAAGGCAGGGGGAGGGGCAGGGCCCCTTGCAGAAGGGGCTGTGGGGGAAGGGACCCCTGGGCCAGATATGGGGCTGCTGGGAGAGCCCCCTCTCCATGCCATAGCTCACCTGGCCCAGGCCAAGGGTCTGGGTTGGGCCAGGCTGCCAGACCCGTCTGAAGACGGGGGTTTCCTCGCCAACCAAAGTCCCCGAGGCCTCCTCAAGCGGGGGCCTAGCTAGGGCCGGCCGGCGTTGCCCTGCAGGTCTCTCCCACGGCAATGGTCACAGACATGCTGTCTCCCATCGCCGTCACCTCCAGCTTCTGTCAGGGGAACCCCGGCCTTTCCCACCGGTGGCCTGCGGGCTCCGGCCTGGGCTCCCGGCCAGGCCTGCAGAGGCCTGTCTCCCGGAGAGGACAGGCCCAGAGTCTTCCCTCTCCCTTGTCAATGACCTCTCTTTCTCTGCGTTTCTTTTCTGGGACGAGAGGGGCCCCAGAGCACCCCGACGACTCTGAGCAAGGAGCCTGCCCTTTCTCCTCTCGCCCTCCTTTTTGGGACCGTACCAACCAATGAGCGTTTCTCTCGGCTTTGGGGCCGCGGGAGACAAAACGAAACTGCTTAACTATTGGGTGGTGAGACACTTGGAAATCATTTCTGCTCACTTGAGGCAGGCGCTGCGGTAAGTGGGCTCACAGGTCCAGGTGTTCCATGGACCGGGTATATTCTAAGCGGTCATCGTGACCGTCCAAAGCGGACGTTTGGGTTGTCTGGGCATTGACTCGAGTCGTACCCATCCGTTTGTGGGGGAAAAAAAGGGAGAACCCATCATCTTCAGCACATTTCCCTCTGCCACAGCACGCCACGCAACCAGGTGATTTTCCTATTGATTGCCGTTCCAAGCTACCAGAGCGGGCAAAGCCGCGGGGATACTGTCCAGATTTCCAAACCAAAGCCGATAGGCCTTCTCGCCGAGCCGCAGCTGCCTGGTCGATCGAGCCCCAGGCCCTGGTGCTCCTGAGGGCTGCGGGGACACCCAGGACTGCGCTGCTGATGGCAGGTGGCTCCGGGCCTCAGTGGCCTGCCAGTGGGATCTACTTGGGAATCCGTGCTCTTGCACGGGGTGTGTGTGTGTGGGGGGGGGAGTCGCTTGCAGGGGGGCCTCCCTACACATGCCTCTTCTTCTGTCACTTTGGCTGCGGCTGAGCCTGGCACTGGGTGCGTGCATGCTCAGGAGACAGGCCTCTGCATGTCTCTGGACAGGCCCCGTGCCGGTTGGGAGCTGACCCCCAGCCCAGGTGCACCACCTGCGCTCAGGTTCGTTGGACCGGCCCAGGTCAGCTGAGAGGGAGGAGAACGTGGTCCTCACCGCGGAGGGAAGCAAAAGTGCCGACACCTGCCAGCGGGAGAGCCGCATCCAACAGCCCTGTGGGATCTAAGCCCCCTCTCGCTCCGTCCGCTGCCTCCGCCTGACCCCCTCCTTTCGGGGCGCCCAGACGGCGCCCGGGGTGGGGGTGGGGGAGGGGGAGGGCCAAGCGCTAGGCCTCCCGCGCCGCCGTACCCCGCTCTCTGACGCCCGCAAAGCCGGGACAAATGCGCAGGCGCCCCGGCCCGCTGGGCCGGCCACGCCCAGCGCCGCCCTGGCGCGCAGGCGCCATTCACCCTGCCCCCGGCAGACTCGCCCCGACCCCGCCCCTCCTGGTTGCTCTGGAGACGGTGGCCACTGGCGGGAGGTGCCCAAGCCCGGGAGTGGGAAGACAGTTGTGATGGATTGGGGGGGGGGAGGGGAGGCGTTTTCTGCACTCGGGAGTTGTCCCCAGTGGCAGTGCCGGGACAGATGCGGCCAATAGGCATCCTGCCCAAACCCACCCGATGCACTTCGGGGAGCGCGTCCACTGCCAGGAAAACCTCCAGCGCCGGGGGAAGCGGGGTTCCAAAATGTATACACCGAATGCCAGCAGGAGGCCACGGGGACGCGACGGAAGGGGTCGCCGACGTGGGCGGAGCCTGCTGGGTGGGGACTGGGCTAGGAGAGAAGCTCTGCTATGCTGTCCTGGACAGTTGTTCCCTCCTGTCTGTCTGGTGAAAAGCCAAGAGACAGAAGAAGCTCCAGGAACAAGAGAGCGGCTCCGGTGCCCAAAGTCAGAGGCAAAGCTTCCACCGCTAGGGGCCACTGTTGGATAGGAAGAGTTCCTTGCTGACACTTGCTGGGGGGCAGAGGGCTGAGTTCTAAGGCAGGGGGAGGGGCAGGGCCCCTTGCAGAAGGGGCTGTGGGGGAAGGGACCCCTGGGCCAGATCTGGGGCTGCTGGGAGAGCCCCCTCTCCATGCCATAGATCACCTGGCCCAGGCCAAGGGTCTGGGTTGGGCCAGGCTGCCAGACCCGTCTGAAGACGGGGGTTTCCTCGCCAACCAAAGTCCCCGAGGCCTCCTCAAGCGGGGGCCTAGCTAGGGCCGGCCGGCGTTGCCCTGCAGGTCTCTCCCACGGCAATGGTCACAGACATGCTGTCTCCCATCGCCGTCACCTCCAGCTTCTGTCAGGGGAACCCCGGCCTTTCCCACCGGTGGCCTGCGGGCTCCGGCCTGGGCTCCCGGCCAGGCCTGCAGAGGCCTGTCTCCCGGAGAGGACAGGCCCAGAGTCTTCCCTCTCCCTTGTCAATGACCTCTCTTTCTCTGCGTTTCTTTTCTGGGACGAGAGGGGCCCCAGAGCACCCCGACGACTCTGAGCAAGGAGCCTGCCCTTTCGCCTCTCGCCCTCCTTTTTGGGACCGTACCAACCAACGAGCGTTTCTCTCGGCTTTGGGGCCGCTGGAGACAAAACGAAACTGCTTAACTATTGGGTGGTGAGACACTTGGAAATCATTTCTGCTCACTTGAGGCAGGCGCTGCGGTCAAGTGGGCTCACAGGTCCAGGTGTTCCATGGACCGGGTATATTCTAAGCGGCCATCGTGACCGTCCAAAGCGGACGTATGGGTTGTCTGGGCATTGACTCGAGTCGTACCCATCCGTTTGTGGGGGAAAAAAAGGGAGAACCCATCATCTTCAGCACATTTCCCTCTGCCACAGCACGCCACGCAACCAGGTGATTTTCCTATTGATTGCCGTTCCAAGCTACCAGAACGGGCAATGCCGCGGGGATACTGTCCAGATTTCCAAACCAAAGCCGATAGGCCTTCTCGCCGAGGCGCAGCTGCCTGGTCGATCGAGCCCCAGGCCCTGGTGCTCCTGAGGGCTGCGGGGACACCCAGGACTGCGCTGCTGATGGCAGGTGGCTCCGGGCCTCAGTGGCCTGCCAGTGGGCTCTACTTGGGAATCCGTGCTCTTGCACGGGGTGTGTGTGTGTGTGGGGGGAGTCGCTTGCAGGGGGGCCTCCCTACACATGCCTCTTCTTCTGTCACTTTGGCTGCGGCTGAGCCTGGCACTGGGTGCGTGCATGCTCAGGAGACAGGCTTCTGCATGTCTCTGGACAGGCCCCGTGCCGGTTGGGACCTGAGCCCCAGCGCAGGTGCACCACCTGCGCTCAGGTTCGTTGGACCGGCCCAGGTCAGCTGAGAGGGAGGAGAACGTGGTCCTCACCGCGGAGGGAAGCAAAAGTGCCGACACCTGCCAGCGGGAGAGCCGCATCCAACAGCCCTGTGGGATCTAAGCCCCCTCTCGCTCCGTCCGCTGCCTCCGCCTGACCCCCTCCTTTCGGGGCGCCCAGACGGCGCCCGGGGTGGGGGTGGGGGAGGGGGAGGGCCAAGCGCTAGGCCTCCCGCGCCACCGTACCCCGCTCTCTGACTCCCGCAAAGCCGGGACAAATGCGCAGGCGCCCCGGCCCGCTGGGCCGGCCACGCCCAGCGCCGCCCTGGCGCGCAGGCGCCACTCACCCCGCCCCCGGCAGACTCGCCCCGACCCCGCCCCTCCTGGTTGCTCTGGAGACGGTGGCCACTGGCGGGAGGTGCCCAAGCCCGGGAGTGGGAAGACAGTTGTGATGGATTGGGGGGGGGGAGGGGAGGCGTTTTCTGCACTCGGGAGTTGTCCCCAGTGGCAGTGCCGGGACAGATGCGGCCAATAGGCATCCTGCCCAAACCCACCCGATGCACTTCGGGGAGCGCGTCCACTGCCAGGAAAACCTCCAGCGCCGGGGGAAGCGGGGTTCCAAAATGTATACACCGAATGCCAGCAGGAGGCCACGGGGACGCGACGGAAGGGGTCGCCGACGTGGGCGGAGCCTGCTGGGTGGGGACTGGGCTAGGAGAGAAGCTCTGCTATGCTGTCCTGGACAGTTGTTCCCTCCTGTCTGTCTGGTGAAAAGCCAAGAGACAGAAGAAGCTCCAGGAACAAGAGAGCGGCTCCGGTGCCCAAAGTCAGAGGCAAAGCTTCCACCGCTAGGGGCCACTGTTGGATAGGAAGAGTTCCTTGCTGACACTTGCTGGGGGGCAGAGGGCTGAGTTCTAAGGCAGGGGGAGGGGCAGGGCCCCTTGCAGAAGGGGCTGTGGGGGAAGGGACCCCTGGGCCAGATCTGGGGCTGCTGGGAGAGCCCCCTCTCCATGCCATAGATCACCTGGCCCAGGCCAAGGGTCTGGGTTGGGCCAGGCTGCCAGACCCGTCTGAAGACGGGGGTTTCCTCGCCAACCAAAGTCCCCGAGGCCTCCTCAAGCGGGGGCCTAGCTAGGGCCGGCCGGCGTTGCCCTGCAGGTCTCTCCCATGGCAATGGTCACAGACATGCTGTCTCCCATCGCCGTCACCTCCAGCTTCTGTCAGTGGAACCCCGGCCTTTCCCACCGGTGGCCTGCGGGCTCCGGCCTGGGCTCCCGGCCAGGCCTGCAGAGGCCTGTCTCCCGGAGAGGACAGGCCCAGAGTCTTCCCTCTCCCTTGTCAATGACCTCTCTTTCTCTGCGTTTCTTTTCTGGGACGAGAGGGGCCCCAGAGCACCCCGACGACTCTGAGCAAGGAGCCTGCCCTTTCGCCTCTCGCCCTCCTTTTTGGGACCGTACCAACCAACGAGTGTTTCTCTCGGCTCTGGGGCCGCGGGACGCAAAATGAAACTGCTTACCTATTGGGTGGTGACTCACTTGCGTGGAAATCATTTCTGCTCACTTGAGGCAGGCGCTGCGGTCAAGTGGGCTCACAGGTCCAGGTGTTCCATGGACCGGGTATATTCTAAGCGGCCATCGTGACCGTCCAAAGCGGACGTATGGGTTGTCTGGGCATTGACTCGAGTCGTACCCATCCGTTTGTGGGGGAAAAAAAGGGAGAACCCATCATCTTCAGCACATTTCCCTCTGCCACATCACGCCACGCAACCAGGTGATTTTCCTATTGATTGCCGTTCCAAGCTACCAGAGCGGGCAATGCCGCAGGGATACTGTGCAGATTTCCAAACCAAAGACGATAGGCCTTCTCGCCGAGGCGCAGCTGCCTGGTCGATCGAGCCCCAGGCCCTGGTGCTCCTGAGGGCTGCGGGGACACCCAGGACTGCGCTGCTGATGGCAGGTGGCTCCGGGCCTCAGTGGCCTGCCAGTGGGCTCTACTTGGGAATCCGTGCTCTTGCACGGGGTGTGTGTGTGGGGGGGGGGAGTCGCTTGCAGGGGGGCCTCCCTACACATGCCTCTTCTTCTGTCACTTTGGCTGCGGCTGAGCCTGGCACTGGGTGCGTGCATGCTCAGGAGACAGGCCTCTGCATGTCTCTGGACAGGCCCCGTGCCAGCTGGGACCTGAGCCTCAGCCCAGGTGCGCCACCTGCGCTCAGGTTCGTTGGACCGGCCCAGGTCAGCTGAGAGGGAGGAGAACGTGGTCCTCACCGCGGAGGGAAGCAAAAGTGCCGACACCTGCCAGCGGGAGAGCCGCATCCAACAGCCCTGTGGGATCTAAGCCCCCTCTCGCTCCGTCCGCTGCCTCCGCCTGACCCCCTCCTTTCGGGGCGCCCAGACGGCGCCCGGGGTGGGGGTGGGGGAGGGGGAGGGCCAAGCGCTAGGCCTCCCGCGCCGCCGTACCCCGCTCTCTGACGCCCGCAAAGCCGGGACAAATGCGCAGGCGCCCCGGCCCGCTGGGCCGGCCACGCCCAGCGCCGCCCTGGCGCGCAGGCGCCACTCACCCCGCCCCCGGCAGACTCGCCCCGACCCCGCCCCTCCTGGTTGCTCTGGAGACGGTGGCCACTGGCGGGAGGTGCCCAAGCCCGGGAGTGGGAAGACAGTTGTGATGGATTGGGGGGGGAGGGGAGGCGTTTTCTGCACTCGGGAGTTGTCCCCAGTGGCAGTGCCGGGACAGATGCGGCCAATAGGCATCCTGCCCAAACCCACCCGATGCACTTCGGGGAGCGCGTCCACTGCCAGGAAAACCTCCAGCGCCGGGGGAAGCGGGGTTCCAAAATGTATACACCGAATGCCAGCAGGAGGCCACGGGGACGCGACGGAAGGGGTCGCCGACGTGGGCGGAGCCTGCTGGGTGGGGACTGGGCTAGGAGAGAAGCTCTGCTATGCTGTCCTGGACAGTTGTTCCCTCCTGTCTGTCTGGTGAAAAGCCAAGAGACAGAAGAAGCTCCAGGAACAAGAGAGCGGCTCCGGTGCCCAAAGTCAGAGGCAAAGCTTCCACCGCTAGGGGCCACTGTTGGATAGGAAGAGTTCCTTGCTGACACTTGCTGGGGGGCAGAGGGCTGAGTTCTAAGGCAGGGGGAGGGGCAGGGCCCCTTGCAGAAGGGGCTGTGGGGGAAGGGACCCCTGGGCCAGATCTGGGGCTGCTGGGAGAGCCCCCTCTCCATGCCATAGCTCACCTGGCCCAGGCCAAGGGTCTGGGTTGGGCCAGGCTGCCAGACCCGTCTGAAGACGGGGGTTTCCTCGCCAACCAAAGTCCCCGAGGCCTCCTCAAGCGGGGGCCTAGCTAGGGCCGGCCGGCGTTGCCCTGCAGGTCTCTCCCACGGCAATGGTCACAGACATGCTGTCTCCCATCGCCGTCACCTCCAGCTTCTGTCAGGGGAACCCCGGCCTTTCCCACCGGTGGCCTGCGGGCTCCGGCCTGGGCTCCCGGCCAGGCCTGCAGAGGCCTGTCTCCCGGAGAGGACAGGCCCAGAGTCTTCCCTCTCCCTTGTCAATGACCTCTCTTTCTCTGCGTTTCTTTTCTGGGACGAGAGGGGCCCCAGAGCACCCCGACGACTCTGAGCAAGGAGCCTGCCCTTTCTCCTCTCGCCCTCCTTTTTGGGACCGTACCAACCAACGAGCGTTTCTCTCGGCTTTGGGGCCGCGGGAGACAAAACGAAACTGCTTAACTATTGGGTGGTGAGACACTTGGAAATCATTTCTGCTCACTTGAGGCAGGCGCTGCGGTCAAGTGGGCTCACAGGTCCAGGTGTTCCATGGACCGGGTATATTCTAAGCGGCCATCGTGACCGTCCAAAGCGGACGTATGGGTTGTCTGGGCATTGACTCGAGTCGTACCCATCCGTTTGTGGGGGAAAAAAAGGGAGAACCCATCATCTTCAGCACATTTCCCTCTGCCACAGCACGCCACGCAACCAGGTGATTTTCCTATTGATTGCCGTTCCAAGCTACCAGAACGGGCAATGCCGCGGGGATACTGTCCAGATTTCCAAACCAAAGCCGATAGGCCTTCTCGCCGAGGCGCAGCTGCCTGGTCGATCGAGCCCCAGGCCCTGGTGCTCCTGAGGGCTGCGGGGACACCCAGGACTGCGCTGCTGATGGCAGGTGGCTCCGGGCCTCAGTGGCCTGCCAGTGGGCTCTACTTGGGAATCCGTGCTCTTGCACGGGGTGTGTGTGTGTGGGGGGGGAGTCGCTTGCAGGGGGGCCTCCCTACACATGCCTCTTCTTCTGTCACTTTGGCTGCGGCTGAGCCTGGCACTGGGTGCGTGCATGCTCAGGAGACAGGCTTCTGCATGTCTCTGGACAGGCCCCGTGCCGGTTGGGACCTGAGCCCCAGCGCAGGTGCACCACCTGCGCTCAGGTTCGTTGGACCGGCCCAGGTCAGCTGAGAGGGAGGAGAACGTGGTCCTCACCGCGGAGGGAAGCAAAAGTGCCGACACCTGCCAGCGGGAGAGCCGCATCCAACAGCCCTGTGGGATCTAAGCCCCCTCTCGCTCCGTCCGCTCCCTCCGCCTGACCCCCTTCTTTCGGGGCGCCCAGACGGCGCCCGGGTTCGGGGTGGGGGAGGGGGAGGGCCAAGCGCTAGGCCTCCCGCGCCGCCGTACCCCGCTCTCTGACGCCCGCAAAGCCGGGACAAATGCGCAGGCGCCCCGGCCCGCTGAGCCGGCCACGCCCAGCGCCGCCCTGGCGCGCAGGCGCCACTCACCCCGCCCCCGGCAGACTCGCCCCGACCCCGCCCCTCCTGGTTGCTCTGGAGACGGTGGCCACTGGCGGGAGGTGCCCAAGCCCGGGAGTGGGAAGACAGTTGTGATGGATTGGGGGGGGGAGGGGAGGCGTTTTCTGCACTCGGGAGTTGTCCCCAGTGGCAGTGCCGGGACAGATGCGGCCAATAGGCATCCTGCCCAAACCCACCCGATGCACTTCGGGGAGCGCGTCCACTGCCAGGAAAACCTCCAGCGCCGGGGGAAGCGGGGTTCCAAAATGTATACACCGAATGCCAGCAGGAGGCCACGGGGACGCGACGGAAGGGGTCGCCGACGTGGGCGGAGCCTGCTGGGTGGGGACTGGGCTAGGAGAGAAGCTCTGCTATGCTGTCCTGGACAGTTGTTCCCTCCTGTCTGTCTGGTGAAAAGCCAAGAGACAGAAGAAGCTCCAGGAACAAGAGAGCGGCTCCGGTGCCCAAAGTCAGAGGCAAAGCTTCCACCGCTAGGGGCCACTGTTGGATAGGAAGAGTTCCTTGCTGACACTTGCTGGGGGGCAGAGGGCTGAGTTCTAAGGCAGGGGGAGGGGCAGGGCCCCTTGCAGAAGGGGCTGTGGGGGAAGGGACCCCTGGGCCAGATATGGGGCTGCTGGGAGAGCCCCCTCTCCATGCCATAGCTCACCTGGCCCAGGCCAAGGGTCTGGGTTGGGCCAGGCTGCCAGACCCGTCTGAAGACGGGGGTTTCCTCGCCAACCAAAGTCCCCGAGGCCTCCTCAAGCGGGGGCCTAGCTAGGGCCGGCCGGCGTTGCCCTGCAGGTCTCTCCCACGGCAATGGTCACAGACATGCTGTCTCCCATCGCCGTCACCTCCAGCTTCTGTCAGGGGAACCCCGGCCTTTCCCACCGGTGGCCTGCGGGCTCCGGCCTGGGCTCCCGGCCAGGCCTGCAGAGGCCTGTCTCCCGGAGAGGACAGGCCCAGAGTCTTCCCTCTCCCTTGTCAATGACCTCTCTTTCTCTGCGTTTCTTTTCTGGGACGAGAGGGGCCCCAGAGCACCCCGACGACTCTGAGCAAGGAGCCTGCCCTTTCTCCTCTCGCCCTCCTTTTTGGGACCGTACCAACCAATGAGCGTTTCTCTCGGCTTTGGGGCCGCGGGAGACAAAACGAAACTGCTTAACTATTGGGTGGTGAGACACTTGGAAATCATTTCTGCTCACTTGAGGCAGGCGCTGCGGTAAGTGGGCTCACAGGTCCAGGTGTTCCATGGACCGGGTATATTCTAAGCGGTCATCGTGACCGTCCAAAGCGGACGTTTGGGTTGTCTGGGCATTGACTCGAGTCGTACCCATCCGTTTGTGGGGGAAAAAAAGGGAGAACCCATCATCTTCAGCACATTTCCCTCTGCCACAGCACGCCACGCAACCAGGTGATTTTCCTATTGATTGCCGTTCCAAGCTACCAGAGCGGGCAAAGCCGCGGGGATACTGTCCAGATTTCCAAACCAAAGCCGATAGGCCTTCTCGCCGAGCCGCAGCTGCCTGGTCGATCGAGCCCCAGGCCCTGGTGCTCCTGAGGGCTGCGGGGACACCCAGGACTGCGCTGCTGATGGCAGGTGGCTCCGGGCCTCAGTGGCCTGCCAGTGGGATCTACTTGGGAATCCGTGCTCTTGCACGGGGTGTGTGTGTGTGGGGGGGGGAGTCGCTTGCAGGGGGGCCTCCCTACACATGCCTCTTCTTCTGTCACTTTGGCTGCGGCTGAGCCTGGCACTGGGTGCGTGCATGCTCAGGAGACAGGCCTCTGCATGTCTCTGGACAGGCCCCGTGCCGGTTGGGAGCTGACCCCCAGCCCAGGTGCACCACCTGCGCTCAGGTTCGTTGGACCGGCCCAGGTCAGCTGAGAGGGAGGAGAACGTGGTCCTCACCGCGGAGGGAAGCAAAAGTGCCGACACCTGCCAGCGGGAGAGCCGCATCCAACAGCCCTGTGGGATCTAAGCCCCCTCTCGCTCCGTCCGCTGCCTCCGCCTGACCCCCTCCTTTCGGGGCGCCCAGACGGCGCCCGGGGTGGGGGTGGGGGAGGGGGAGGGCCAAGCGCTAGGCCTCCCGCGCCGCCGTACCCCGCTCTCTGACGCCCGCAAAGCCGGGACAAATGCGCAGGCGCCCCGGCCCGCTGGGCCGGCCACGCCCAGCGCCGCCCTGGCGCGCAGGCGCCATTCACCCTGCCCCCGGCAGACTCGCCCCGACCCCGCCCCTCCTGGTTGCTCTGGAGACGGTGGCCACTGGCGGGAGGTGCCCAAGCCCGGGAGTGGGAAGACAGTTGTGATGGATTGGGGGGGGGGAGGGGAGGCGTTTTCTGCAGTCGGGAGTTGTCCCCAGTGGCAGTGCCGGGACAGATGCGGCCAATAGGCATCCTGCCCAAACCCACCCGATGCACTTCGGGGAGCGCGTCCACTGCCAGGAAAACCTCCAGCGCCGGGGGAAGCGGGGTTCCAAAATGTATACACCGAATGCCAGCAGGAGGCCACGGGGACGCGACGGAAGGGGTCGCCGACGTGGGCGGAGCCTGCTGGGTGGGGACTGGGCTAGGAGAGAAGCTCTGCTATGCTGTCCTGGACAGTTGTTCCCTCCTGTCTGTCTGGTGAAAAGCCAAGAGACAGAAGAAGCTCCAGGAACAAGAGAGCGGCTCCGGTGCCCAAAGTCAGAGGCAAAGCTTCCACCGCTAGGGGCCACTGTTGGATAGGAAGAGTTCCTTGCTGACACTTGCTGGGGGGCAGAGGGCTGAGTTCTAAGGCAGGGGGAGGGGCAGGGCCCCTTGCAGAAGGGGCTGTGGGGGAAGGGACCCCTGGGCCAGATCTGGGGCTGCTGGGAGAGCCCCCTCTCCATGCCATAGATCACCTGGCCCAGGCCAAGGGTCTGGGTTGGGCCAGGCTGCCAGACCCGTCTGAAGACGGGGGTTTCCTCGCCAACCAAAGTCCCCGAGGCCTCCTCAAGCGGGGGCCTAGCTAGGGCCGGCCGGCGTTGCCCTGCAGGTCTCTCCCACGGCAATGGTCACAGACATGCTGTCTCCCATCGCCGTCACCTCCAGCTTCTGTCAGGGGAACCCCGGCCTTTCCCACCGGTGGCCTGCGGGCTCCGGCCTGGGCTCCCGGCCAGGCCTGCAGAGGCCTGTCTCCCGGAGAGGACAGGCCCAGAGTCTTCCCTCTCCCTTGTCAATGACCTCTCTTTCTCTGCGTTTCTTTTCTGGGACGAGAGGGGCCCCAGAGCACCCCGACGACTCTGAGCAAGGAGCCTGCCCTTTCGCCTCTCGCCCTCCTTTTTGGGACCGTACCAACCAACGAGCGTTTCTCTCGGCTTTGGGGCCGCTGGAGACAAAACGAAACTGCTTAACTATTGGGTGGTGAGACACTTGGAAATCATTTCTGCTCACTTGAGGCAGGCGCTGCGGTCAAGTGGGCTCACAGGTCCAGGTGTTCCATGGACCGGGTATATTCTAAGCGGCCATCGTGACCGTCCAAAGCGGACGTATGGGTTGTCTGGGCATTGACTCGAGTCGTACCCATCCGTTTGTGGGGGAAAAAAAGGGAGAACCCATCATCTTCAGCACATTTCCCTCTGCCACAGCACGCCACGCAACCAGGTGATTTTCCTATTGATTGCCGTTCCAAGCTACCAGAGCGGGCAATGCCGCGGGGATACTGTCCAGATTTCCAAACCAAAGCCGATAGGCCTTCTCGCCGAGGCGCAGCTGCCTGGTCGATCGAGCCCCAGGCCCTGGTGCTCCTGAGGGCTGCGGGGACACCCAGGACTGCGCTGCTGATGGCAGGTGGCTCCGGGCCTCAGTGGCCTGCCAGTGGGCTCTACTTGGGAATCCGTGCTCTTGCACGGGGTGTGTGTGTGTGGGGGGGGGAGTCGCTTGCAGGGGGGCCTCCCTACACATGCCTCTTCTTCTGTCACTTTGGCTGCGGCTGAGCCTGGCACTGGGTGCGTGCATGCTCAGGAGACAGGCCTCTGCATGTCTCTGGACAGGCCCCGTGCCAGCTGGGACCTGAGCCTCAGCCCAGGTGCGCCACCTGCGCTCAGGTTCGTTGGACCGGCCCAGGTCAGCTGAGAGGGAGGAGAACGTGGTCCTCACCGCGGAGGGAAGCAAAAGTGCCGACACCTGCCAGCGGGAGAGCCGCATCCAACAGCCCTGTGGGATCTAAGCCCCCTCTCGCTCCGTCCGCTGCCTCCGCCTGACCCCCTCCTTTCGGGGCGCCCAGACGGCGCCCGGGGTGGGGGTGGGGGAGGGGGAGGGCCAAGCGCTAGGCCTCCCGCGCCGCCGTACCCCGCTCTCTGACGCCCGCAAAGCCGGGACAAATGCGCAGGCGCCCCGGCCCGCTGGGCCGGCCACGCCCAGCGCCGCCCTGGCGCGCAGGCGCCACTCACCCCGCCCCCGGCAGACTCGCCCCGACCCCGCCCCTCCTGGTTGCTCTGGAGACGGTGGCCACTGGCGGGAGGTGCCCAAGCCCGGGAGTGGGAAGACAGTTGTGATGGATTGGGGGGGGGAGGGGAGGCGTTTTCTGCACTCGGGAGTTGTCCCCAGTGGCAGTGCCGGGACAGATGCGGCCAATAGGCATCCTGCCCAAACCCACCCGATGCACTTCGGGGAGCGCGTCCACTGCCAGGAAAACCTCCAGCGCCGGGGGAAGCGGGGTTCCAAAATGTATACACCGAATGCCAGCAGGAGGCCACGGGGACGCGACGGAAGGGGTCGCCGACGTGGGCGGAGCCTGCTGGGTGGGGACTGGGCTAGGAGAGAAGCTCTGCTATGCTGTCCTGGACAGTTGTTCCCTCCTGTCTGTCTGGTGAAAAGCCAAGAGACAGAAGAAGCTCCAGGAACAAGAGAGCGGCTCCGGTGCCCAAAGTCAGAGGCAAAGCTTCCACCGCTAGGGGCCACTGTTGGATAGGAAGAGTTCCTTGCTGACACTTGCTGGGGGGCAGAGGGCTGAGTTCTAAGGCAGGGGGAGGGGCAGGGCCCCTTGCAGAAGGGGCTGTGGGGGAAGGGACCCCTGGGCCAGATCTGGGGCTGCTGGGAGAGCCCCCTCTCCATGCCATAGCTCACCTGGCCCAGGCCAAGGGTCTGGGTTGGGCCAGGCTGCCAGACCCGTCTGAAGACGGGGGTTTCCTCGCCAACCAAAGTCCCCGAGGCCTCCTCAAGCGGGGGCCTAGCTAGGGCCGGCCGGCGTTGCCCTGCAGGTCTCTCCCACGGCAATGGTCACAGACATGCTGTCTCCCATCGCCGTCACCTCCAGCTTCTGTCAGGGGAACCCCGGCCTTTCCCACCGGTGGCCTGCGGGCTCCGGCCTGGGCTCCCGGCCAGGCCTGCAGAGGCCTGTCTCCCGGAGAGGACAGGCCCAGAGTCTTCCCTCTCCCTTGTCAATGACCTCTCTTTCTCTGCGTTTCTTTTCTGGGACGAGAGGGGCCCCAGAGCACCCCGACGACTCTGAGCAAGGAGCCTGCCCTTTCTCCTCTCGCCCTCCTTTTTGGGACCGTACCAACCAACGAGCGTTTCTCTCGGCTTTGGGGCCGCGGGAGACAAAACGAAACTGCTTAACTATTGGGTGGTGAGACACTTGGAAATCATTTCTGCTCACTTGAGGCAGGCGCTGCGGTCAAGTGGGCTCACAGGTCCAGGTGTTCCATGGACCGGGTATATTCTAAGCGGCCATCGTGACCGTCCAAAGCGGACGTATGGGTTGTCTGGGCATTGACTCGAGTCGTACCCATCCGTTTGTGGGGGAAAAAAAGGGAGAACCCATCATCTTCAGCACATTTCCCTCTGCCACAGCACGCCACGCAACCAGGTGATTTTCCTATTGATTGCCGTTCCAAGCTACCAGAACGGGCAATGCCGCGGGGATACTGTCCAGATTTCCAAACCAAAGCCGATAGGCCTTCTCGCCGAGGCGCAGCTGCCTGGTCGATCGAGCCCCAGGCCCTGGTGCTCCTGAGGGCTGCGGGGACACCCAGGACTGCGCTGCTGATGGCAGGTGGCTCCGGGCCTCAGTGGCCTGCCAGTGGGCTCTACTTGGGAATCCGTGCTCTTGCACGGGGTGTGTGTGTGTGGGGGGGGAGTCGCTTGCAGGGGGGCCTCCCTACACATGCCTCTTCTTCTGTCACTTTGGCTGCGGCTGAGCCTGGCACTGGGTGCGTGCATGCTCAGGAGACAGGCTTCTGCATGTCTCTGGACAGGCCCCGTGCCGGTTGGGACCTGAGCCCCAGCGCAGGTGCACCACCTGCGCTCAGGTTCGTTGGACCGGCCCAGGTCAGCTGAGAGGGAGGAGAACGTGGTCCTCACCGCGGAGGGAAGCAAAAGTGCCGACACCTGGCAGCGGGAGAGCCGCATCCAACAGCCCTGTGGGATCTAAGCCCCCTCTCGCTCCGTCCGCTGCCTCCGCCTGACCCCCTCCTTTCGGGGCGCCCAGACGGCGCCCGGGGTGGGGGTGGGGGAGGGGGAGGGCCAAGCGCTAGGCCTCCCGCGCCGCCGTACCCCGCTCTCTGACGCCCGCAAAGCCGGGACAAATGCGCAGGCGCCCCGGCCCGCTGGGCCGGCCACGCCCAGCGCCGCCCTGGCGCGCAGGCGCCACTCACCCTGCCCCCGGCAGACTCGCCCCGACCCCGCCCCTCCTGGTTGCTCTGGAGACGGTGGCCACTGGCGGGAGGTGCCCAAGCCCGGGAGTGGGAAGACAGTTGTGATGGATTGGGGGGGGGAGGGGAGGCGTTTTCTGCACTCGGGAGTTGTCCCCAGTGGCAGTGCCGGGACAGATGCGGCCAATAGGCATCCTGCCCAAACCCACCCGATGCACTTCGGGGAGCGCGTCCACTGCCAGGAAAACCTCCAGCGCCGGGGGAAGCGGGGTTCCAAAATGTATACACCGAATGCCAGCAGGAGGCCACGGGGACGCGACGGAAGGGGTCGCCGACGTGGGCGGAGCCTGCTGGGTGGGGACTGGGCTAGGAGAGAAGCTCTGCTATGCTGTCCTGGACAGTTGTTCCCTCCTGTCTGTCTGGTGAAAAGCCAAGAGACAGAAGAAGCTCCAGGAACAAGAGAGCGGCTCCGGTGCCCAAAGTCAGAGGCAAATCTTCCACCGCTAGGGGCCACTGTTGGATAGGAAGAGTTCCTTCCTGACACTTGCTGGGGGGCAGAGGGCTGAGTTCTAAGGCAGGGGGAGGGGCAGGGCCCCTTGCAGAAGGGGCTGTGGGGGAAGGGACCCCTGGGCCAGATCTGGGGCTGCTGGGAGAGCCCCCTCTCCATGCCATAGATCACCTGGCCCAGGCCAAGTGTCTGGGTTGGGCCAGGCTGCCAGACCCGTCTGAAGACGGGGGTTTCCTCACCAACCAAAGTCCCCGAGGCCTCCTCAAGTGGGGGCCTAGCTAGGGCCGGCCGGCGTTGCCCTGCAGGTCTCTCCCACGGCAATGGTCACAGACATGCTGTCTCCCATCGCCGTCACCTCCAGCTTCTGTCAGGGGAACCCCGGCCTTTCCCACCAGTGGCCTGCGGGCTCCGGCCTGGGCTCCCGGCCAGGCCTGCAGAGGCCTGTCTCCCGGAGAGGACAGGCCCAGAGTCTTCCCTCTCCCTTGTCAATGACCTCTCTTTCTCTGCGTTTCTTTTCTGGGACGAGAGGGGCCCCAGAGCACCCCGACGACTCTGAGCAAGGAGCCTGCCCTTTCTCCTCTCGCCCTCCTTTTTGGGACCGTACCAACCAACGAGTGTTTCTCTTGGCTCTGGGGCTGCGGGACGCAAAACGAAACTGCTTACCTATTGGGTGGTGACTCACTTGCGTGGAAATCATTTCTGCTCACTTGAGGCAGGCGCTGCGGTCAAGTGGGCTCACAGGTCCAGGTGTTCCATGGACCGGGTATATTCTAAGCGGCCATCGTGACCGTCCAAAGCGGACGTATGGGTTGTCTGGGCATTGACTCGAGTCGTACCCATCCGTTTGTGGGGGAAAAAAAGGGAGAACCCATCATCTTCAGCACATTTCCCTCTGCCATAGCACGCCACGAAACCAGGTGATTTTCCTATTGATTGCCGTTCCAAGCTACCAGAGCGGGCAATGCCGCGGGGATACTGTCCAGATTTCCAAACCAAAGCCGATAGGCCTTCTCGCCGAGGCGCAGCTGCCTGGTCGATCGAGCCCCAGGCCCTGGTGCTCCTGAGGGCTGCGGGGACACCCAGGACTGCGCTGCTGATGGCAGGTGGCTCCGGGCCTCAGTGGCCTGCCAGTGGGCTCTACTTGGGAATCCGTGCTCTTGCACGGGGTGTGTGTGTGTGGGGGGGGAGTCGCTTGCAGGGGGGCCTCCCTACACATGCCTCTTCTTCTGTCACTTTGGCTGCGGCTGAGCCTGGCACTGGGTGCGTGCATGCTCAGGAGACAGGCCTCTGCATGTCTCTGGACAGGCCCCGTGCCGGCTGGGACCTGAGCCTCAGCCCAGGTGCACCACCTGCGCTCAGGTTCGTTGGACCGGCCCAGGTCAGCTGAGAGGGAGGAGAACGTGGTCCTCACCGCGGAGGGAAGCAAAAGTGCCGACACCTGCCAGCGGGAGAGCCGCATCCAACAGCCCTGTGGGATCTAAGCCCCCTCTCGCTCCGCCCGCTGCCTCCGCCTGACCCCCTCCTTTTGGGGCGCCGAGACGGCGCCCGGGTTCGGGGTGGGGGAGGGGGAGGGCCAAGCGCTAGGCCTCCCGCGCCGCCGTACCCCGCTCTCTGACGCCCGCAAAGCCGGGACAAATGCGCAGGCGCCCCGGCCCGCTGGGCCGGCCACGCCCAGCGCCGCCCTGGCGCGCAGGCGCCACGCAACCCACCGGCGCCACTCACCCCGCCCCCGGCAGACTCGCCCCGACTCCGCCCCTCCTGGTTGCTCTGGAGACGGTGGCCACTGGCGGGAGGTGCCCAAGCCCGGGAGTGGGAAGACAGTTGTGATGGATTGGGGGGGGGAGGGGAGGCGTTTTCTGCACTCGGGAGTTGTCCCCAGTGGCAGTGCCGGGACAGATGCGGCCAATAGGCATCCTGCCCAAACCCACCCGATGCACTTCGGGGAGCGCGTCCACTGCCAGGAAAACCTCCAGCACCGGGGGAAGCGGGGTTCCAAAATGTATACACCGAATGCCAGCAGGAGGCCACGGGGACGCGACGGAAGGGGTCGCCGACGTGGGCGGAGCCTGCTGGGTGGGGACTGGGCTAGGAGAGAAGCTCTGCTATGCTGTCCTGGACAGTTGTTCCCTCCTGTCTGTCTGGTGAAAAGCCAAGAGACAGAAGAAGCTCCAGGAACAAGAGAGCGGCTCCGGTGCCCAAAGTCAGAGGCAAAGCTTCCACCGCTAGGGGCCACTGTTGGATAGGAAGAGTTCCTTGCTGACACTTGCTGGGGGGCAGAGGGCTGAGTTCTAAGGCAGGGGGAGGGGCAGGGCCCCTTGCAGAAGGGGCTGTGGGGGAAGGGACCCCTGGGCCAGATCTGGGGCTGCTGGGAGAGCCCCCTCTCCATGCCATAGCTCACCTGGCCCAGGCCAAGGGTCTGGGTTGGGCCAGGCTGCCAGACCCGTCTGAAGACGGGGGTTTCCTCGCCAACCAAAGTCCCCGAGGCCTCCTCAAGCGGGGGCCTAGCTAGGGCCGGCCGGCGTTGCCCTGCAGGTCTCTCCCATGGCAATGGTCACAGACATGCTGTCTCCCATCGCCGTCACCTCCAGCTTCTGTCAGGGGAACCCCGGCCTTTCCCACCGGTGGCCTGCGGGCTCCGGCCTGGGCTCCCGGCCAGGCCTGCAGAGGCCTGCCTCTCGGAGAGGACAGGCCCAGAGTCTTCCCTCTCCCTTGTCAATGACCTCTCTTTCTCTGCGTTTCTTTTCTGGGACGAGAGGGGCCCCAGAGCACCCCGACGACTCTGAGCAAGGAGCCTGCCCTTTCTCCTCTCGCCCTCCTTTTTGGGACCGTACCAACCAACGAGCGTTTCTCTCGGCTCTGGGGCCGCGGGACGCAAAACGAAACTGCTTACCTATTGGGTGGTGACTCACTTGCGTGGAAATCATTTCTGCTCACTTGAGGCAGGCGCTGCGGTCAAGTGGGCTCACAGGTCCAGGTGTTCCATGGACCGGGTATATTCTAAGCGGCCATCGTGACCGTCCAAAGCGGACGTATGGGTTGTCTGGGCATTGACTCGAGTCGTACCCATCCGTTTGTGGGGGAAAAAAAGGGAGAACCCATCATCTTCAGCACATTTCCCTCTGCCACAGCACGCCACGCAACCAGGTGATTTTCCTATGGATTGCCGTTCCAAGCTACCAGAGCGGGCAATGCCGCAGGGATACTGTGCAGATTTCCAAACCAAAGACGATAGGCCTTCTCGCCGAGGCGCAGCTGCCTGGTCGATCGAGCCCCAGGCCCTGGTGCTCCTGAGGGCTGCGGGGACACCCAGGACTGCGCTGCTGATGGCAGGTGGCTCCGGGCCTCAGTGGCCTGCCAGTGGGCTCTACTTGGGAATCCGTGCTCTTGCACGGGGTGTGTGTGTGTGTGGGGGGAGTCGCTTGCAGGGGGGCCTCCCTACACATGCCTCTTCTTCTGTCACTTTGGCTGCGGCTGAGCCTGGCACTGGGTGCGTGCATGCTCAGGAGACAGGCCTCTGCATGTCTCTGGTCAGGCCTCGTGCCAGCTGGGACCTGAGCCTCAGCCCAGGTGCGCCACCTGCGCTCAGGTTCGTTGGACCGGCCCAGGTCAGCTGAGAGGGAGGAGAACGTGGTCCTCACCGCGGAGGGAAGCAAAAGTGCCGACACCTGCCAGCGGGAGAGCCGCATCCAACAGCCCTGTGGGATCTAAGCCCCCTCTCGCTCCGTCCGCTGCCTCCGCCTGACCCCCTCCTTTCGGGGCGCCCAGACGGCGCCCGGGGTGGGGGTGGGGGAGGGGGAGTGCCAAGCGCTAGGCCTCCCGCGCCGCCGTACCCCGCTCTCTGACGCCCGCAAAGCCGGGACAAATGCGCAGGCGCCCCGGCCCGCTGGGCCGGCCACGCCCAGCGCCGCCCTGGCGCGCAGGCGCCAATCACCCCGCCCCCGGCAGACTCGCCCCGACCCCGCCCCTCCTGGTTGCTCTGGAGACGGTGGCCACTGGCGGGAGGTGCCCAAGCCCGGGAGTGGGAAGACAGTTGTGATGGATTGGGGGGGGAGGGGAGGCGTTTTCTGCACTCGGGAGTTGTCCCCAGTGGCAGTGCCGGGACAGATGCGGCCAATAGGCATCCTGCCCAAACCCACCCGATGCACTTCGGGGAGCGCGTCCACTGCCAGGAAAACCTCCAGCGCCGGGGGAAGCGGGGTTCCAAAATGTATACACCGAATGCCAGCAGGAGGCCACGGGGACGCGACGGAAGGGGTCGCCGACGTGGGCGGAGCCTGCTGGGTGGGGACTGGGCTAGGAGAGAAGCTCTGCTATGCTGTCCTGGACAGTTGTTCCCTCCTGTCTGTCTGGTGAAAAGCCAAGAGACAGAAGAAGCTCCAGGAACAAGAGAGCGGCTCCGGTGCCCAAAGTCAGAGGCAAAGCTTCCACCGCTAGGGGCCACTGTTGGATAGGAAGAGTTCCTTCCTGACACTTGCTGGGGGGCAGAGGGCTGAGTTCTAAGGCAGGGGGAGGGGCAGGGCCCCTTGCAGAAGGGGCTGTGGGGGAAGGGACCCCTGGGCCAGATCTGGGGCTGCTGGGAGAGCCCCCTCTCCATGCCATAGCTCACCTGGCCCAGGCCAAGGGTCTGGGTTGGGCCAGGCTGCCAGACCCGTCTGAAGACGGGGGTTTCCTCGCCAACCAAAGTCCCCGAGGCCTCCTCAAGCGGGGGCCTAGCTAGGGCCGGCCGGCGTTGCCCTGCAGGTCTCTCCCACGGCAATGGTCACAGACATGCTGTCTCCCATCGCCGTCACCTCCAGCTTCTGTCAGGGGAACCCCGGCCTTTCCCACCGGTGGCCTGCGGGCTCCGGCCTGGGCTCCCGGCCAGGCCTGCAGAGGCCTGTCTCCCGGAGAGGACAGGCCCAGAGTCTTCCCTCTCCCTTGTCAATGACCTCTCTTTCTCTGCGTTTCTTTTCTGGGATGAGAGGGGCCCCAGAGCACCCCGACGACTCTGAGCAAGGAGCCTGCCCTTTCTCCTCTCGCCCTCCTTTTTGGGACCGTACCAACCAACGAGCGTTTCTCTCGGCTTTGGGGCCGCGGGAGACAAAACGAAACTGCTTAACTATTGGGTGGTGAGACACTTGGAAATCATTTCTGCTCACTTGAGGCAGGCGCTGCGGTCAAGTGGGCTCACAGGTCCAGGTGTTCCATGGACCGGGTATATTCTAAGCGGCCATCGTGACCGTCCAAAGCGGACGTATGGGTTGTCTGGGCATTGACTTGAGTCGTACCCATCCGTTTGTGGGGGAAAAAAAGGGAGAACCCATCATCTTCAGCACATTTCCCTCTGCCACAGCACGCCACGCAACCAGGTGATTTTCCTATTGATTGCCGTTCCAAGCTACCAGAGCGGGCAATGCCGCGGGGATACTGTCCAGATTTCCAAACCAAAGCCGATAGGCCTTCTCGCCGAGGCGCAGCTGCCTGGTCGATCGAGCCCCAGGCCCTGGTGCTCCTGAGGGCTGCGGGGACACCCAGGACTGCGCTGCTGATGGCAGGTGGCTCCGGGCCTCAGTGGCCTGCCAGTGGGCTCTACTTGGGAATCCGTGCTCTTGCACGGGGTGTGTGTGTGTGGGGGGGGAGTCGCTTGCAGGGGGGCCTCCCTACACATGCCTCTTCTTCTGTCACTTTGGCTGCGGCTGAGCCTGGCACTGGGTGCGTGCATGCTCAGGAGACAGGCTTCTGCATGTCTCTGGACAGGCCCCGTGCCGGTTGGGACCTGAGCCCCAGCGCAGGTGCACCACCTGCGCTCAGGTTCGTTGGACCGGCCCAGGCCAGCTGAGAGGGAGGAGAACGTGGTCCTCACCGCGGAGGGAAGCAAAAGTGCCGACACCTGCCAGCGGGAGAGCCGCATCCAACAGCCCTGTGGGATCTAAGCCCCCTCTCGCTCCGTCCGCTGCCTCCGCCTGACCCCCTCCTTTCGGGGCGCCCAGACGGCGCCCGGGGTGGGGGTGGGGGAGGGGGAGGGCCAAGCGCTAGGCCTCCCGCGCCGCCGTACCCCGCTCTCTGACGCCCGCAAAGCCGGGACAAATGCGCAGGCGCCCCGGCCCGCTGGGCACGCCACGCCCAGCGCCGCCCTGGCGCGCAGGCGCCACGCAACCCACCGGCGCCACTCACCCCGCCCCCGGCAGACTCGCCCCGACCCCGCCCCTCCTGGTTGCTCTGGAGACGGTGGCCACTGGCGGGAGGTGCCCAAGCCCGGGAGTGGGAAGACAGTTGTGATGGATTGGGGGTGGGAGGGGAGGCGTTTTCTGCACTCGGGAGTTGTCCCCAGTGGCAGTGCCGGGACAGATGCGGCCAATAGGCATCCTGCCCAAACCCACCCGATGCACTTCGGGGAGCGCGTCCACTGCCAGGAAAACCTCCAGCGCCGGGGGAAGCGGGGTTCCAAAATGTATACACCGAATGCCAGCAGGAGGCCACGGGGACGCGACGGAAGGGGTCGCCGACGTGGGCGGAGCCTGCTGGGTGGGGACTGGGCTAGGAGAGAAGCTCTGCTATGCTGTCCTGGACAGTTGTTCCCTCCTGTCTGTCTGGTGAAAAGCCAAGAGACAGAAGAAGCTCCAGGAACAAGAGAGCGGCTCCGGTGCCCAAAGTCAGAGGCAAAGCTTCCACCGCTAGGGGCCACTGTTGGATAGGAAGAGTTCCTTGCTGACACTTGCTGGGGGGCAGAGGGCTGAGTTCTAAGGCAGGGGGAGGGGCAGGGCCCCTTGCAGAAGGGGCTGTGGGGGAAGGGACCCCTGGGCCAGATCTGGGGCTGCTGGGAGAGCCCCCTCTCCATGCCATAGATCACCTGGCCCAGGCCAAGGGTCTGGGTTGGGCCAGGCTGCCAGACCCGTCTGAAGACGGGGGTTTCCTCGCCAACCAAAGTCCCCGAGGCCTCCTCAAGCGGGGGCCTAGCTAGGGCCGGCCGGCGTTGCCCTGCAGGTCTCTCCCATGGCAATGGTCACAGACATGCTGTCTCCCATCGCCGTCACCTCCAGCTTCTGTCAGTGGAACCCCGGCCTTTCCCACCGGTGGCCTGCGGGCTCCGGCCTGGGCTCCCGGCCAGGCCTGCAGAGGCCTGTCTCCCGGAGAGGACAGGCCCAGAGTCTTCCCTCTCCCTTGTCAATGACCTCTCTTTCTCTGCCTTTCATTTCTGGGACGAGAGGGGCCCCAGAGCACCCCGACGACTCTGAGCAAGGAG
Organism: Dasypus novemcinctus; assembly: GCF_030445035.2. Classification (NCBI taxonomy): domain Eukaryota; kingdom Metazoa; phylum Chordata; class Mammalia; order Cingulata; family Dasypodidae; genus Dasypus; species Dasypus novemcinctus. Next base: position 37,243 of record NW_026688479.1, read on the forward strand.
CCTGCCCTTTCGCCTCTCGCCCTCCTTTTTGGGACCGTACCAACCAACGAGTGTTTCTCTCGGCTCTGGGGCCGCGGGACGCAAAACGAAACTGCTTACCTATTGGGTGGTGACTCACTTGCGTGGAAATCATTTCTGCTCACTTGAGGCAGGCGCTGCGGTCAAGTGGGCTCACAGGTCCAGGTGTTCCATGGACCGGGTATATTCTAAGCGGCCATCGTGACCGTCCAAAGCGGACGTATGGGTTGTCTGGGCATTGACTCGAGTCGTACCCATCCGTTTGTGGGGGAAAAAAAGGGAGAACCCATCATCTTCAGCACATTTCCCTCTGCCACAGCACGCCACGCAACCAGGTGATTTTCCTATGGATTGCCGTTCCAAGCTACCAGAGCGGGCAATGCCGCGGGGATACTGTGCAGATTTCCAAACCAAAGACGATAGGCCTTCTCGCCGAGGCGCAGCTGCCTGGTCGATCGAGCCCCAGGCCCTGGTGCTCCTGAGGGCTGCGGGGACACCCAGGACTGCGCTGCTGATGGCAGGTGGCTCCGGGCCTCAGTGGCCTGCCAGTGGGCTCTACTTGGGAATCCGTGCTCTTGCACGGGGTGTGTGTGTGTGGGGGGGGGAGTCGCTTGCAGGGGGGCCTCCCTACACATGCCTCTTCTTCTGTCACTTTGGCTGCGGCTGAGCCTGGCACTGGGTGCGTGCATGCTCAGGAGACAGGCCTCTGCATGTCTCTGGACAGGCCCCGTGCCAGCTGGGACCTGAGCCTCAGCCCAGGTGCGCCACCTGCGCTCAGGTTCGTTGGACCGGCCCAGGTCAGCTGAGAGGGAGGAGAACGTGGTCCTCACCGCGGAGGGAAGCAAAAGTGCCGACACCTGCCAGCGGGAGAGCCGCATCCAACAGCCCTGTGGGATCTAAGCCCCCTCTCGCTCCGTCCGCTGCCTCCGCCTGACCCCCTCCTTTCGGGGCGCCCAGACGGCGCCCGGGGTAGGGGTGGGGAAGGGGGAGGGCCCAGCGCTAGGCCTCCCGCGCCGCCGTACCCCGCTCTCTGACGCCCGCAAAGCCGGGACAAATGCGCAGGCGCCCCGGCCCGCTGGGCCGGCCACGCCCAGCGCCGCCCTGGCGCGCAGGCGCCACTCACCCCGCCCCCGGCAGACTCGCCCCGACCCCGCCCCTCCTGGTTGCTCTGGAGACGGTGGCCACTGGCGGGAGGTGCCCAAGCCCGGGAGTGGGAAGACAGTTGTGATGGATTGGGGGGGGAGGGGAGGCGTTTTCTGCACTCGGGAGTTGTCCCCAGTGGCAGTGCCGGGACAGATGCGGCCAATAGGCATCCTGCCCAAACCCACCCGATGCACTTCGGGGAGCGCGTCCACTGCCAGGAAAACCTCCAGCGCCGGGGGAAGCGGGGTTCCAAAATGTATACACCGAATGCCAGCAGGAGGCCACGGGGACGCGACGGAAGGGGTCGCCGACGTGGGCGGAGCCTGCTGGGTGGGGACTGGGCTAGGAGAGAAGCTCTGCTATGCTGTCCTGGACAGTTGTTCCCTCCTGTCTGTCTGGTGAAAAGCCAAGAGACAGAAGAAGCTCCAGGAACAAGAGAGCGGCTCCGGTGCCCAAAGTCAGAGGCAAAGCTTCCACCGCTAGGGGCCACTGTTGGATAGGAAGAGTTCCTTCCTGACACTTGCTGGGGGGCAGAGGGCTGAGTTCTAAGGCAGGGGGAGGGGCAGGGCCCCTTGCAGAAGGGGCTGTGGGGGAAGGGACCCCTGGGCCAGATCTGGGGCTGCTGGGAGAGCCCCCTCTCCATGCCATAGATCACCTGGCCCAGGCCAAGGGTCTGGGTTGGGCCAGGCTGCCAGACCCGTCTGAAGACGGGGGTTTCCTCGCCAACCAAAGTCCCCGAGGCCTCCTCAAGCGGGGGCCTAGCTAGGGCCGGCCGGCGTTGCCCTGCAGGTCTCTCCCACGGCAATGGTCACAGACATGCTGTCTCCCATCGCCGTCACCTCCAGCTTCTGTCAGGGGAACCCCGGCCTTTCCCACCGGTGGCCTGCGAGCTCCGGCCTGGGCTCCCGGCCAGGCCTGCAGAGGCCTGTCTCCCGGAGAGGACAGGCCCAGAGTCTTCCCTCTCCCTTGTCAATGACCTCTCTTTCTCTGCGTTTCTTTTCTGGGACGAGAGGGGTCCCAGAGCACCCCGACGACTCTGAGCAAGGAGCCTGCCCTTTCTCCTCTCGCCCTCCTTTTTGGGACCGTACCAACCAACGAGCGTTTCTCTCGGCTTTGGGGCCGCGGGAGACAAAACGAAACTGCTTAACTATTGGGTGGTGAGACACTTGGAAATCATTTCTGCTCACTTGAGGCAGGCGCTGCGGTCAAGTGGGCTCACAGGTCCAGGTGTTCCATGGACCGGGTATATTCTAAGCGGCCATCGTGACCGTCCAAAGCGGACGTATGGGTTGTCTGGGCATTGACTCGAGTCGTACCCATCCGTTTGTGGGGGAAAAAAAGGGAGAACCCATCATCTTCAGCACATTTCCCTCTGCCACAGCACGCCACGCAACCAGGTGATTTTCCTATTGATTGCCGTTCCAAGCTACCAGAGCGGGCAATGCCGCGGGGATACTGTCCAGATTTCCAAACCAAAGCCGATAGGCCTTCTCGCCGAGGCGCAGCTGCCTGGTTGATCGAGCCCCAGGCCCTGGTGCTCCTGAGGGCTGCGGGGACACCCAGGACTGCGCTGCTGATGGCAGGTGGCTCCGGGCCTCAGTGGCCTGCCAGTGGGCTCTACTTGGGAATCCGTGCTCTTGCACGGGGTGTGTGTGTGTGGGGGGGGAGTCGCTTGCAGTGGGGCCTCCCTACACATGCCTCTTCTTCTGTCACTTTGGCTGCGGCTGAGCCTGGCACTGGGTGCGTGCATGCTCAGGAGACAGGCTTCTGCATGTCTCTGGACAGGCCCCGTGCCGGTTGGGACCTGAGCCCCAGCGCAGGTGCACCACCTGCGCTCAGGTTCGTTGGACCGGCCCAGGTCAGCTGAGAGGGAGGAGAACGTGGTCCTCACCGCGGAGGGAAGCAAAAGTGCCGACACCTGCCAGCGGGAGAGCCGCATCCAACAGCCCTGTGGGATCTAAGCCCCCTCTCGCTCCGTCCGCTGCCTCCGCCTGACCCCCTCCTTTCGGGGCGCCCAGACGGCGCCCGGGGTGGGGGTGGGGGAGGGGGAGGGCCAAGCGCTAGGCCTCCCGCGCCGCCGTACCCCGCTCTCTGACGCCCGCAAAGCCGGGACAAATGCGCAGGCGCCCCGGCCCGCTGGGCCGGCCACGCCCAGCGCCGCCCTGGCGCGCAGGCGCCACTCACCCTGCCCCCGGCAGACTCGCCCCGAACCCGCCCCTCCTGGTTGCTCTGGAGACGGTGGCCACTGGCGGGAGGTGCCCAAGCCCGGGAGTGGGAAGACAGTTGTGATGGATTGGGGGGGGGAGGGGAGGCGTTTTCTGCACTCGGGAGTTGTCCCCAGTGGCAGTGCCGGGGACAGATGCGGCCAATAGGCATCCTGCCCAAACCCACCCGATGCACTTCGGGGAGCGAGTCCACTGCCAGGAAAACCTCCAGCGCCGGGGGAAGCGCGGTTCCAAAATGTATACACCGAATGCCAGCAGGAGGCCACGGGGACGCGACGGAAGGGGTCGCCGACGTGGGCGGAGCCTGCTGGGTGGGGACTGGGCTAGGAGAGAAGCTCTGCTATGCTGTCCTGGACAGTTGTTCCCTCCTGTCTGTCTGGTGAAAAGCCAAGAGACAGAAGAAGCTCCAGGAACAAGAGAGCGGCTCCGGTGCCCAAAGTCAGAGGCAAAGCTTCCACCGCTAGGGGCCACTGTTGGATAGGAAGAGTTCCTTCCTGACACTTGCTGGGGGGCAGAGGGCTGAATTCTAAGGCAGGGGGAGGGGCAGGGCCCCTTGCAGAAGGGGCTGTGGGGGAAGGGACCCCTGGGCCAGATCTGGGGCTGCTGGGAGAGCCCCCTCTCCATGCCATAGCTCACCTGGCCCAGGCCAAGGGTCTGGGTTGGGCCAGGCTGCCAGACCCGTCTGAAGACGGGGGTTTCCTCGCCAACCAAAGTCCCCGAGGCCTCCTCAAGCGGGGGCCTAGCTAGGGCCGGCCGGCGTTGCCCTGCAGGTCTCTCCCACGGCAATGGTCACAGACATGCTGTCTCCCATCGCCGTCACCTCCAGCTTCTGTCAGGGGAACCCCGGCCTTTCCCACCGGTGGCCTGCGGGCTCCGGCCTGGGCTCCCGGCCAGGCCTGCAGAGGCCTGTCTCCCGGAGAGGACAGGCCCAGAGTCTTCCCTCTCCCTTGTCAATGACCTCTCTTTCTCTGCGTTTCTTTTCTGGGACGAGAGGGGCCCCACAGCACCCCGACGACTCTGAGCAAGGAGCCTGCCCTTTCTCCTCTCGCCCTCCTTTTTGGGACCGTACCAACCAACGAGTGTTTCTCTTGGCTCTGGGGCTGCGGGACGCAAAACGAAACTGCTTACCTATTGGGTGGTGACTCACTTGCGTGGAAATCATTTCTGCTCACTTGAGGCAGGCGCTGCGGTCAAGTGGGCTCACAGGTCCAGGTGTTCCATGGACCGGGTATATTCTAAGCGGCCATCGTGACCGTCCAAAGCGGACGTATGGGTTGTCTGGGCATTGACTCGAGTCGTACCCATCCGTTTGTGGGGGAAAAAAAGGGAGAACCCATCATCTTCAGCACATTTCCCTCTGCCACAGCACGCCACGCAACCAGGTGATTTTCCTATTGATTGCCGTTCCAAGCTACCAGAGCGGGCAATGCCGCGGGGATACTGTCCAGATTTCCAAACCAAAGCCGATAGGCCTTCTCGCCGAGGCGCAGCTGCCTGGTCGATCGAGCCCCAGGCCCTGGTGCTCCTGAGGGCTGCGGGGACACCCAGGACTGCGCTGCTGATGGCAGGTGGCTCCGGGCCTCAGTGGCCTGCCAGTGGGCTCTACTTGGGAATCCGTGCTCTTGCACGGGGTGTGTGTGTGGGGGGGGGGAGTCGCTTGCAGGGGGGCCTCCCTACACATGCCTCTTCTTCTGTCACTTTGGCTGCGGCTGAGCCTGGCACTGGGTGCGTGCATGCTCAGGAGACAGGCCTCTGCATGTCTCTGGACAGGCCCCGTGCCGGCTGGGACCTGAGCCTCAGCCCAGGTGCACCACCTGCGCTCAGGTTCGTTGGACCGGCCCAGGTCAGCTGAGAGGGAGGAGAACGTGGTCCTCACCGCGGAGGGAAGCAAAAGTGCCGACACCTGCCAGCGGGAGAGCCGCATCCAACAGCCCTGTGGGATCTAAGCCCCCTCTCGCTCCGTCCGCTGCCTCCGCCTGACCCCCTCCTTTCGGGGCGCCCAGACGGAGCCCGAGTTCCGGGTGGGGGAGGGGGAGGGCCAAGCGCTAGGCCTCCCGCGCCGCCGTACCCCGCTCTCTGACGCCCGCAAAGCCGGGACAAATGCGCAGGCGCCCCGGCCCGCTGGGCCGGCCACGCCCAGCGCCGCCCTGGCGCGCAGGCGCCACTCACCCCGCCCCCGGCAGACTCGCCCCGTCCCCGCCCCTCCTGGTTGCTCTGGAGACGGTGGCCACTGGCGGGAGGTGCCCAAGCCCGGGAGTGGGAAGACAGTTGTGATGGATTGGGGGGGGGAGGGGAGGCGTTTTCTGCACTCGGGAGTTGTCCCCAGTGGCAGTGCCGGGACAGATGCGGCCAATAGGCATCCTGCCCAAACCCACCCGATGCACTTCGGGGAGCGCGTCCACTGCCAGGAAAACCTCCAGCGCCGGGGGAAGCGGGGTTCCAAAATGTATACACCGAATGCCAGCAGGAGGCCACGGGGACGCGACGGAAGGGGTCGCCGACGTGGGCGGAGCCTGCTGGGTGGGGACTGGGCTAGGAGAGAAGCTCTGCTATGCTGTCCTGGACAGTTGTTCCCTCCTGTCTGTCTGGTGAAAAGCCAAGAGACAGAAGAAGCTCCAGGAACAAGAGAGCGGCTCCGGTGCCCAAAGTCAGAGGCAAAGCTTCCACCGCTAGGGGCCACTGTTGGATAGGAAGAGTTCCTTGCTGACACTTGCTGGGGGGCAGAGGGCTGAGTTCTAAGGCAGGGGGAGGGGCAGGGCCCCTTGCAGAAGGGGCTGTGGGGGAAGGGACCCCTGGGCCAGATCTGGGGCTGCTGGGAGAGCCCCCTCTCCATGCCATAGATCACCTGGCCCAGGCCAAGGGTCTGGGTTGGGCCAGGCTGCCAGACCCGTCTGAAGACGGGGGTTTCCTCACCAACCAAAGTCCCCGAGGCCTCCTCAAGTGGGGGCCTAGCTAGGGCCGGCCGGCGTTGCCCTGCAGGTCTCTCACACGGCAATGGTCACAGACATGCTGTCTCCCATCGCCGTCACCTCCAGCTTCTGTCAGGGGAACCCCGGCCTTTCCCACCGGTGGCCTGCGGGCTCCGGCCTGGGCTCCCGGCCAGGCCTGCAGAGGCCTGTCTCCCGGAGAGGACAGGCCCAGAGTCTTCCCTCTCCCTTGTCAATGACCTCTCTTTCTCTGCGTTTCTTTTCTGGGACGAGAGGGGCCCCAGAGCACCCCGACGACTCTGAGCAAGGAGCCTGCCCTTTCTCCTCTCGCCCTCCTTTTTGGGACCGTACCAACCAACGAGCGTTTCTCTCGGCTTTGGGGCCGCGGGAGACAAAACGAAACTGCTTAACTATTGGGTGGTGAGACACTTGGAAATCATTTCTGCTCACTTGAGGCAGGCGCTGCGGTCAAGTGGGCTCACAGGTCCAGGTGTTCCATGGACCGGGTATATTCTAAGCGGCCATCGTGACCGTCCAAAGCGGACGTATGGGTTGTCTGGGCATTGACTCGAGTCGTACCCATCCGTTTGTGGGGGAAAAAAAGGGAGAACCCATCATCTTCAGCACATTTCCCTCTGCCACAGCACGCCACGCAACCAGGTGATTTTCCTATTGATTGCCGTTCCAAGCTACCAGAGCGGGCAATGCCGCGGGGATACTGTCCAGATTTCCAAACCAAAGCCGATAGGCCTTCTCGCCGAGGCGCAGCTGCCTGGTCGATCGAGCCCCAGGCCCTGGTGCTCCTGAGGGCTGCGGGGACACCCAGGACTGCGCTGCTGATGGCAGGTGGCTCCGGGCCTCAGTGGCCTGCCAGTGGGCTCTACTTGGGAATCCGTGCTCTTGCACGGGGTGTGTGTGTGTGTGGGGGGAGTCGCTTGCAGGGGGGCCTCCCTACACATGCCTCTTCTTCTGTCACTTTGGCTGCGGCTGAGCCTGGCACTGGGTGCGTGCATGCTCAGGAGACAGGCTTCTGCATGTCTCTGGACAGGCCCCGTGCCGGTTGGGACCTGAGCCCCAGCGCAGGTGCACCACCTGCGCTCAGGTTCGTTGGACCGGCCCAGGTCAGCTGAGAGGGAGGAGAACGTGGTCCTCACCGCGGAGGGAAGCAAAAGTGCCGACACCTGCCAGCGGGAGAGCCGCATCCAACAGCCCTGTGGGATCTAAGCCCCCTCTCGCTCCGTCCGCTGCCTCCGCCTGACCCCCTCCTTTCGGGGCGCCCAGACGGCGCCCGGGGTGGGGGTGGAGGAGGGGGAGGGCCAAGCGCTAGGCCTCCCGCGCCGCCGTACCCTGCTCTCTGACGCCCGCAAAGCCGGGACAAATGCGCAGGCGCCCCGGCCCTCTGGGCCGGCCACGCCCAGCGCCGCCCTGGCGCGCAGGCGCCACGCAACCCACCGGCGCCACTCACCCCGCCCCCGGCAGACTCGCCCCGACCCCGCCCCTCCTGGTTGCTCTGGAGACGGTGGCCACTGGCGGGAGGTGCCCAAGCCCGGGAGTGGGAAGACAGTTGTGATGGATTGGGGGGGGGAGGGGAGGCGTTTTCTGCACTCGGGAGTTGTCCCCAGTGGCAGTGCCGGGACAGATGCGGCCAATAGGCATCGTGCCCAAACCCACCCGATGCACTTCGGGGAGCGCGTCCACTGCCAGGAAAACCTCCAGCGCCGGGGGAAGCGGGGTTCCAAAATGTATACACCGAATGCCAGCAGGAGGCCACGGGGACGCGACGGAAGGGGTCGCCGACGTGGGCGGAGCCTGCTGGGTGGGGACTGGGCTAGGAGAGAAGCTCTGCTATGCTGTCCTGGACAGTTGTTCCCTCCTGTCTGTCTGGTGAAAAGCCAAGAGACAGAAGAAGCTCCAGGAACAAGAGAGCGGCTCCGGTGCCCAAAGTCAGAGGCAAAGCTTCCACCGCTAGGGGCCACTGTTGGATAGGAAGAGTTCCTTGCTGACACTTGCTGGGGGGCAGAGGGCTGAGTTCTAAGGCAGGGGGAGGGGCAGGGCCCCTTGCAGAAGGGGCTGTGGGGGAAGGGACCACTGGGCCAGATCTGGGGCTGCTGGGAGAGCCCCCTCTCCATGCCATAGCTCACCTGGCCCAGGCCAAGGGTCTGGGTTGGGCCAGGCTGCCAGACCCGTCTGAAGACGGGGGTTCCCTCGCCAACCAAAGTCCCCGAGGCCTCCTCAAGCGGGGGCCTAGCTAGGGCCGGCCGGCGTTGCCCTGCAGGTCTCTCCCATGGCAATGGTCACAGACATGCTGTCTCCCATCGCCGTCACCTCCAGCTTCTGTCAGTGGAACCCCGGCCTTTCCCACCGGTGGCCTGCGGGCTCCGGCCTGGGCTCCCGGCCAGGCCTGCAGAGGCCTGTCTCCCGGAGAGGACAGGCCCAGAGTCTTCCCTCTCCCTTGTCAATGACCTCTCTTTCTCTGCGTTTCTTTTCTGGGACGAGAGGGGCCCCACAGCACCCCGACGACTCTGAGCAAGGAGCCTGCCCTTTCGCCTCTCGCCCTCCTTTTTGGGACCGTACCAACCAACGAGTGTTTCTCTCGGCTCTGGGGCCGCGGGACGCAAAACGAAACTGCTTACCTATTGGGTGGTGACTCACTTGCGTGGAAATCATTTCTGCTCACTTGAGGCAGGCGCTGCGGTCAAGTGGGCTCACAGGTCCAGGTGTTCCATGGACCGGGTATATTCTAAGCGGCCATCGTGACCGTCCAAAGCGGACGTATGGGTTGTCTGGGCATTGACTCGAGTCGTACCCATCCGTTTGTGGGGGAAAAAAAGGGAGAACCCATCATCTTCAGCACATTTCCCTCTGCCACAGCACGCCACGCAACCAGGTGATTTTCCTATTGATTGCCGTTCCAAGCTACCAGAGCGGGCAATGCCGCGGGGATACTGTCCAGATTTCCAAACCAAAGACGATAGGCCTTCTCGCCGAGGCGCAGCTGCCTGGTCGATCGAGCCCCAGGCCCTGGTGCTCCTGAGGGCTGCGGGGACACCCAGGACTGCGCTGCTGATGGCAGGTGGCTCCGGGCCTCAGTGGCCTGCCAGTGGGCTCTACTTGGGAATCCGTGCTCTTGCACGGGGTGTGTGTGTGTGTGGGGGGAGTCGCTTGCAGGGGGGCCTCCCTACACATGCCTCTTCTTCTGTCACTTTGGCTGCGGCTGAGCCTGGCACTGGGTGCGTGCATGCTCAGGAGACAGGCTTCTGCATGTCTCTGGACAGGCCCCGTGCCAGCTGGGACCTGAGCCTCAGCCCAGGTGCGCCACCTGCGCTCAGGTTCGTTGGACCGGCCCAGGTCAGCTGAGAGGGAGGAGAACGTGGTCCTCACCGCGGAGGGAAGCAAAAGTGCCGACACCTGCCAGCGGGAGAGCCGCATCCAACAGCCCTGTGGGATCTAAGCCCCCTCTCGCTCCGTCCGCTGCCTCCGCCTGACCCCCTCCTTTCGGGGCGCCCAGACGGCGCCCGGGGTGGGGGTGGGGGAGGGGGAGGGCCAAGCGCTAGGCCTCCCGCGCCGCCGTACCCCGCTCTCTGACGCCCGCAAAGCCGGGACAAATGCGCAGGCGCCCCGGCCCGCTGGGCCGGCCACGCCCAGCGCCGCCCTGGCGCGCAGGCGCCACTCACCCTGCCCCCGGCAGACTCGCCCCGACCCCGCCCCTCCTGGTTGCTCTGGAGACGGTGGCCACTGGCGGGAGGTGCCCAAGCCCGGGAGTGGGAAGACAGTTGTGATGGATTGGGGGGGGAGGGGAGGCGTTTTCTGCACTCGGGAGTTGTCCCCAGTGGCAGTGCCGGGACAGATGCGGCCAATAGGCATCCTGCCCAAACCCACCCGATGCACTTCGGGGAGCGCGTCCACTGCCAGGAAAACCTCCAGCGCCGGGGGAAGCGGGGTTCCAAAATGTATACACCGAATGCCAGCAGGAGGCCACGGGGACGCGACGGAAGGGGTCGCCGACGTGGGCGGAGCCTGCTGGGTGGGGACTGGGCTAGGAGAGAAGCTCTGCTATGCTGTCCTGGACAGTTGTTCCCTCCTGTCTGTCTGGTGAAAAGCCAAGAGACAGAAGAAGCTCCAGGAACAAGAGAGCGGCTCCGGTGCCCAAAGTCAGAGGCAAAGCTTCCACCGCTAGGGGCCACTGTTGGATAGGAAGAGTTCCTTGCTGACACTTGCTGGGGGGCAGAGGGCTGAGTTCTAAGGCAGGGCGAGGGGCAGGGCCCCTTGCAGAAGGGGCTGTGGGGGAAGGGACCCCTGGGCCAGATCTGGGGCTGCTGGGAGAGCCCCCTCTCCATGCCATAGATCACCTGGCCCAGGCCAAGGGTCTGGGTTGGGCCAGGCTGCCAGACCCGTCTGAAGACGGGGGTTTCCTCACCAACCAAAGTCCCCGAGGCCTCCTCAAGTGGGGGCCTAGCTAGGGCCGGCCGGCGTTGCCCTGCAGGTCTCTCCCACGGCAATGGTCACAGACATGCTGTCTCCCATCGCCGTCACCTCCAGCTTCTGTCAGGGGAACCCCGGCCTTTCCCACCGGTGGCCTGCGGGCTCCGGCCTGGGCTCCCGGCCAGGCCTGCAGAGGCCTGTCTCCCGGAGAGGACAGGCCCAGAGTCTTCCCTCTCCCTTGTCAATGACCTCTCTTTCTCTGCGTTTCTTTTCTGGGACGAGAGGGGCCCCACAGCACCCCGACGACTCTGAGCAAGGAGCCTGCCCTTTCTCCTCTCGCCCTCCTTTTTGGGACCGTACCAACCAACGAGTGTTTCTCTTGGCTCTGGGGCTGCGGGACGCAAAACGAAACTGCTTACCTATTGGGTGGTGACTCACTTGCGTGGAAATCATTTCTGCTCACTTGAGGCAGGCGCTGCGGTCAAGTGGGCTCACAGGTCCAGGTGTTCCATGGACCGGGTATATTCTAAGCGGCCATCGTGACCGTCCAAAGCGGACGTATGGGTTGTCTGGGCATTGACTCGAGTCGTACCCATCCGTTTG